>NC_058403.1:137145062-137445062 GCF_002201575.2 Neomonachus schauinslandi
AAAAAGGGTAAACTCTTGTTAACAGCAGTCTCTCTGATTTATTTAGAGAAGAGCCATGAATAGAACATTAATTGCTTTAGTTCCCTGAGAAAAAATGAGGTGTATCTGCACCATGAAAACCAACTGGCTTTGGAATGTAAAGAAGTCAGCTATCTAATAATTTTGCCTACTAGACCCTAAATACTCAGTGTTCTCTAAAAAAGCAAATAGCTGATTGTTTGGGTGTCAACTACCATAAGCTCAACTACCGTTAGAAAGGCAGGTTCATCTTAAATTTGTATAAAGCAACCCTATGTAAAAATTCTTGGTGATTTACCTGAACAGAAACTTTACTGACACCTGTATATCCCCTTATTTGTTCTCTGCCAGCTACTTGTTCCATTTCCCTTGTCAAATGACAAAATGACCTCATTCCTCTAAAGCTACTAATTTAACCATCATTCATCTTGTGCATCAGGATTTGCTATGAATCACAAGCCAGCACATGTGACCTTCTCTCTCCTGCCCTCGTGCTACGTATTTTTCTATATTCACATTTACCTTTACCTTCTTTCCTCCAGGCTCGAAGGATGAAAGGCTAGTTCCTCCTTCTTTTCAAGCACATCGATACATCATCAACCTTCTACCACATAGGATTGGGGGGGAAATGTGGTTAGAAAGGCTTACACATCATTTCTTTTAAATACTGCAAATTCATACACTGCTCCATTTTAGGAAAAATTTTTCTCTAGATAAATCAAAACTGATCTCTCCCTGGATAGTACTGGAGACATCCAGAATTATTCTAACCCTAATTTTTCAATGTGCCACATTTCTGCCATTTCTGCATTGGTCATTCTATAACCCTCTTTGTAGCATTTTTTCCATGGTGGATTACATTTTCCATGTTTACAAGTGGGGTTTCATTTGCTATATTTCATTTAATTTCGATGTTCCCTGGGGACATGGACAGATAACAGAAGTCTATTAATCTCCTTAACTGTTGGATTTCCTCAAGGTTTAGGACTAGAATGTCTCCTTTTCTTGCCTACATCTGCTTCTGAGGCCGCCTCATTCACACTCACCTACTCAATTATTAACTGGCTGCCATAGCCCAGAGATTTTTATTTCCAATCTAAGACTCTCTTCAGAACTCCTCTTTATATACACAATGGCTGCTTACATATACAGTGGATTGTTTGATACTCAATTTGTTATCCATAAGTGTTTGAATAAATGAACAAGTTGGTTACATGTTTCTAAATTCTGCTGGAGGGGGGATGAGGTAAGAGAAATAACACATTCCATGTACTCAAAATCCAGGACCTAGCTCATCTTCTGACTAAAGTTATATAATTTTTATTTTTATTTTGATGTTTGTTACTTCCGCGGATTCAAAGAATGTTTTCCTCCAAAACAGTAGTTTTTTACTGTAGATTTTATGTGCTGTATTATTTACTATTGAGCCCTTCCTGCCATGGAGTGAAACAAAATCTTACTGTGGATTTAGATTTGCCTTTTCTCCTGCCATACTTCTTCTAGAACCACTATCCATGGACTTCCCGAATGCTTATACATTCATGACATTCCATGACCTTCCAAATGAGAAATTGCCTTATGGTAAGAGAAGTAAAGCAATGAGTTGATGTGCACAGGATTCACTAGTCTGACTCTGCACTCTAATTCCTGTATGGAAAATGTACCCTTTATGGAATGGTGGCATGGTTTATTGAAAACTTTGTTACAGCACCAGCTGGGAGACTATAATGATGAGAGTTGGGTGTTGTATTGTAAGATGTGTATGTATGAGGGTTTTGAGGTTTTTCCATAGCCTACATATGGGCTTGAGAACCAAGTAACGAGAGGAAGGATGTGCCCGTCCCAATTTTTTTTTTTTTTTAATGAATCAATTGGAAAAATGTGCTTTCTTTCCCTATGACTAGCAGCTGCTGGTTTAGAAATGAAGGCTTTTATATACAAATTGCTTTCCTTGAATTGTAAGCTGAGACAACCACCAGGCTATTTTGGGCTTCTGTTGGCTTTGGGTGAGCAGGTCAAAGTGGGTTTCAGGGGTGGCTTTCACAATTGATGGTGTCAAGGAGATAGGGCTGCTATTAGACAGTGGGGCAGAAAGAGAGAAGTGTAGTACTGGGGTGTCCCTTGTGATGGTCAGAGCCCTCAGAGATGGAGGTTCAGGCTATCTCACCAGGTAAGGAACCCTGATCAGTTGAGGTCATAATAATTTGGAATGAGGACCAGCGGAAAGGAGTCATAAATAGCAACCATTGCCAAGGGACTAGTGGTAAAAATGAGTACCACAACCCTATGGTTTCTACCATACTTCCTTGCAGTAATTTATATATTTACTTATGCTAACTTTTACATTTACATTATCTATTAAGTTAATTCTCTCCTTTTCCTATATGCTATTTTTCTATGAACTATGTTTTAGAAATCGTTGACTAGTTGAGTCCAAAGGAGAATATGGGAGATAGGATCATGACAGAACTGAATTGACCTCAACTAGATTTGGATGCAGTAAATAATGAGATTTTAACTTTTCTTCCTTTGGGAAGGGTACATTTTTAGAAATAAGGAGGTAATTGTGTTCTACTACCTAGTAGCAATGGCTTGGGGTGGGAAGTAGGGTGTTAAGCAGCTATAGTAGTGGAGTGTGGAGGATATCTGTACTTTGTTTGCTACTCCGCATCCAAACCTCTGCTTCTGTTTGGGAAGTCTCCTTTTATGAGTCCTGATAGGAGGCAGAGTCTATTTCTACCTAAATTTTTTTCAAGTTTTTAAAAAATTCCGTCTAGTTAACATACAGCATAATATTAGTTGCAGGTATAGAATTTAGTGATTTATCACTTACAACACCCAGTGCTCAACAAAGTGCCCTCCTTAATCCCCATCACCCATTTAACCCATCTCCCCACCAACATCCCCTCTAGTAACCTTCATCTTGTTCTCTATGGTTTAAGAGCCTGTTTTCTGGTTTGCCTCTTTTTCCCCCTAATGTTCACCTGTTTTGTTTCTTAAATTCCACATATGAAACTGGACCACTTTGTTCTACCATACGCAAAAAATAATTTCAAAATGGATGAAAGACCTAAAGGTGAAGCCATCAAAATCCTAGAGGAGAACATAGGCAGTAACCTCTTTGACATTGGCCATATCAACTTCTTACTAGACACAGCTCCAAAGGCCAGGGAAACAAAAGCAAAAATAAACTATTGGGACTTCATCAAGATAAAAAGCTTCTGCACAGCAAAGTAAACAGTCAACAAAACTAAAAGGCCACCCTCAGAATGGGAGAAGATATTTGCAAACAGCATATCTGATAAAGGGTTAGTATCCGAAATCTACAAAGAACTTATCAAACTCAACACCCAAAAAACAAGTAACTTATTTTTAGTTAGAATTTAAAAAGGCCTGATGCTCAGTTATATAGCATTCTTGGCAGTTAAGAAGCATTCACCTGACTTAAGTGACAGGCCAATCACACTTGCTTGGTCGGGATTTGAGTCTGATGGTAGAGATACAAAGCCACTACCACAATGTGAAGAATACATTTTGCAATCTGAGCAGCATTCCAATTTTGGAGGCTACCATAGTACTCAGTATGTAGTGGAAGTGAAAGTGCTATTCCTTCTAGATGGATTTGTGCCAAGGTGTGGCCCTGCCTTGCCCTTGTTTTCTGCTGTTTTCTGAGCTCACTTCCCTGGCCCTCATGGCAATTCTGGAAGCTACCTAATATATTTTTTCAATAAATTGGTTTTCTGCTTACGTCATCCAGGGTCACTTTCTGTTTCTTCCAGCTAAGAAGCCTGAGTTGTGGCACTGAGGGCACCCACAGCAGCATATGAAAGGAACCTCCTTCTTTGGGAGTTGCACATTCTAAACCCACACACATGTGGGATGTAGGCTATGTCTCCAAAGGATCCTTAGGGCCCAATTCACTCAAAAACCTCCAGCAAGACCCGCGTGGTTGCGTAAAAACACCATCTATAAACAGCTGTTTATCCTCGGTAATGGAGTGAGGTTAATCCTGTGGTCACTCTGACTACATGATTCACAGACTGTCTCAATGTTGAGTCATAGGAAAACCTCAGGTGGGCTGTGAAGACCCAGGAAATGTTTGTGGTATTTTCATCCTGATGTTGCAATAGGAATATGATCTACAAATCCTGCCTGCTGGTCTCAAAATGCTGAAAAGGCATTAGCGTACACTTTTTAAAAAACAAACAAGTGAACTAAAGAGCGGGCAAGTAGAAGGAAGTGGGATCCAAAAATATGTGGTTGTTATTTCATTCACAAAGGTAAAAATGATTGAAGGGTGGGTAGGAGTTTTTTGATACCTTAGAGTGGAAATCAACAAGGAGCTTATTATACAAAAAGGAAGAGAATAGGCAAGTTTCCAAAACAATAAAAAATGGATGAATTTTTTTCTGAGCAGCTCATGAGATCATTAGCTAATCATAGGGCTTGGCTCAAATGGGCAATTTGAATGATCTAGTTGTTTATTAGGAAAAAAAGTAGGTAGAGCCTGCTTATCTTTTTTTTTTTAATATGAAAAACATGTGGCTATTTAGAACTTTCATGAATAAGGAAGAATGACTGGAAAATGTAACCATGGAAAGCAAAGAAGATAACAGAGGTAAAAATGGGGAGTGTTTATGATCTGAGGAAGATGAATGAAAGCAATTTGAGGTTAAATTGAACCTCAAGGGTGTGGAAGTTCCAGCATTGCAAGGAGAATTCTGAGCATAGCCCGAGAGAAAAAGCCAGCACTTAAAAATATATATAAAGATATATTGTGAGACACTATATAAAGGTATTTTCACCAAAGCAAGGCTCTTTTTGGCTGTGCAGGAAGTAATTATATGAAGAGTACAAATAAGGACCTCTTACTATGGATGAGCATAATACTTTATAATAGCACTTTGTAATACTTGTTATAATCATTTATAAAATAGTTTATAGTTTCCAGGATTAAGGTTGTTCTGTGGTTCAGTGAGCAAAGTTTTGAAATTTGCCAGGTCTGGATTCAAAGCCTGACTCTGTCACTGTATGTTTGCCAGGGCTGCTAAAACAAAGTGCCACAGACCGGGTGGCAAACAGCAGAAATTTACTTCTCACAGTTCTGGAGGCTGGGAGTCGGAGATCAAAGTGTTGGCAGGGTTGGGTCCTTCTGAGGGCGGTGGGAGAAGTTTCCTCTCTCCTTGGCTTGTAGATGGCTGTGTTCTCCCTGTGTCTTCACATCATCTTCCTTCTGTGCATGTCTGTGTCCAAATTTCCTCTTCTTATGAGGACACCAGTCTGATTGGATTAGGACCCACCATAATGACTTCGTTTTAATTGAGTTACCTTTTTAAAGACCCTACCTCCAAATAACAGTCACATTCTGAGATAGGATTAGGGAGTTAGGACTTCCGCATATGAATTTTAGAGGAGACACAATCCATCCTGTAACAGTGGCTTCTTAAACTTCTTAAGTGCTTTCTTAAAACAAGTCACTTGATTCTTCTGAGACATTTTCCTTGTCTTTCAAATGGGGACATCTTGTAAGATGAGAGATAAACCACCAATAGTCAAGGCTGGCACATAATAAGGATTAAATAAGGATTAAAAAAGTTAACAAGGGGCGCCTGAGTGGCTCAGTCGTTAAGCGTCTGCCTTCGGCTCAGGTCATGATCCCGGGGTCCTGGGATCGAGCCCCGCATCGGGCTCCCTGCTCGGCGGGAAGCCTGCTTCTCCCTCTCCCATTCCCCCTGCTTGTGTTCCTGCTCTCGCTCTCTCTCTCTCTCTGTCAAATAAATAAATAAATAAAATCTTAAAAAAAAAAAGTCAACAAATATTATTGCTATTATTGTGATAAAGTACAGCATGAGCACAGAAAAGGAAACCCTCAGAATTTAAAAATTCCATTACTCCACCCTCTCAGTGAATTCAGAAAGTTCTCCATGCTCCACAGAACTCCTCTCTGACCCTCCCATACATGGAGTATGCTCACCTCTACTTATATATATGAAATCCTGACAGAAAACAAATATGTTTCTTTAGAGCAGTGTGCTTCAAATTCCGTGTGCATCAGGATTGTTAGAACACAGACAGCTGGGCCCTCAGAGGGTCTGATTCGGAGGAGCTTGTGAACTTTTCTCACAAGTTACAAGTAATGCCGATGCTGCTTGGGGACTACACTTTGAGAACCACTGTTTTCAAAGGAAAATCTTATTATTCTGTAAAGACCCTCCCAGTCAGGGGTGTCTCTGAACACGTATCAGCTCATTTCCCCTCTTTCCCGACTCACATAGTTTGTCAGTATCTCTTACTCAGCCAAGAAACTAAGCAGCTGACTAGAAAAAAAAAAAAAAATCTAGTTTCCTGCTCAGATACTGTTTCAGGTGAAAAAACAAACCAAAAAATGAAGTAAAAAGGGAGAGTCAGAATACACTAGATTCCTTGGATACTTGCAACCTACTTTTCTAATCATTTTTGAACCAGCTTTGGGAGGGTCTGGCCAGTTGGAGGCGAAGCTGAGAGTAGCCAGCAGAGGGCAGCAAAGTGCCAGGTAGTTGGGCCTGTAGAGCAGCTCTGAGGTACAGGATGTGTGGGAGCCATATTGGCAGGTGCATTTCCCTCTAGGCCAGTGGTTCACAAATTCTGCATTAGAATCACACAGGTGGGGGGGGGGAGGGGAGCTTTAACAACTCCTGATGTCTCAGTTCAAGTCCAGACCGACCAATTAAATCAGAATTTCTGGGGCCCCAGAATTTCTACCGACTTCTGACAAACATCAGTATTCTTTGGAGAACTTTAGTTGCCCTAATGTGTAGCCACATTTGGGAGTCACCTATTCGCTGTGGCAGAGCTAAAGAGGTAGAGCTAGAGGTTGTACTGAAGGGAATGTTGGGGCATCAGTGCCAGTCCCTTAGAAGCCCAAAGGACCAAAACTGGGGTTTGAGAAAAGACTGGGACAGAGATGAGTAAAAACCAGCCAGGGTCATTACTCAGATTATAGACACCATCCTAGGGAAGTGGGTTTCCACAGTTTCTAAATTGTGACCAAATTACAAGATATTAGTAGTGCTTTGAAGGTAGGCCTTCAAACACATTGAAATTGTTGGAGTTGCTAATAGATGACATTCAATAGAGTCACTTGATGAGATATGGCAAATGCAAAATGAAAACAGATCAAGTTGGTAAGAATACGAAAGAAACAAGGGTGAATGTTACCCACCAAAGAGGTGAAGGCAGAATTAGTAAGAAATTCCTGCCCAGGAGCACTATATGAGTGACCAAGGAACCCTCCCCACTGACTGGGTCCAGGCTCACCTTTGGTGTATAAATCACTTGTATGAAGGAGAAATGTAATTTGAAGAAGGTTCAAAGGAGTACTATGAACCCTGAAGCCTAAAAGTGTACAAAGGGAGGTTGTTAAAGAGTTTTTGTGAAAGGAGAATTTATAGATCATAGAATTAATAGAATACAGAGGGAGGAAAAACTCTGACTTTACTCACCACAAATTCTGTTCTTGGGATGAGTCAGAATAATGCCTGAGAGAGTTTAACATGTATATGAGGAAAGACAGTTGTGACAAGTACATCGGTTTGTTCAAAGTGTGATTGCTACCTGAATAGGTAGTTTGAGGTGGAGGTGATGAGAACTTGTTTGTCAACCACTTGAAGAAAATGATTTGTGTGTGTGTGGGTGCACATGCGAGCACTGTGACTTAAATAATATTGGCATTTTCAAACTCTGTTATCCTAGAATTTTAGTATCAATTTTGAAATCCTGACAGAAAACAAATATGTTTCTTTAGAGCAGTGTGCTTCAAATTCCGTGTGCATCAGGATTGTTAGAACACAGACAGCTGGGCCCTCAGAGGGTCTGATTCGGAGGAGCTTGTGAACTTTTCTCACAAGTTACAAGTAATGCCGATGCTGCTTGGGGACTACACTTTGAGAACCACTGTTTTCAAAGGAAAATCTTATTATTCTGTAAAGAGGGTAATTCATGACTGCAGAGGCACATGGAGTATGCTCACCTCTACTTATCTCAGTGATTTCAACTTTGTACACCGGAGTCACCTTGGAGAGTGTTAAAAACACTCCACCCCAGAGAGTATGTCATACTTGACCTGGCAAGTGGTCTGGACATCAGCATTTTTAAATCCACAGGTGATCAAATAGACAGTCAGGATTGAAAGCCATGAGCTAGCTAGGCAGCATCCTGGTCTAGTTGGTCTTAAGTCTCCGGATAGCCTCAGAAGTTATACAGTCAAAATGATAAATAATCCCAGCTGATATTTGTCAAGTACTTTCTATGGGTCTGCACAGTTTGAAGCTCTTCATGTGGATTATGTCATTTTAAACTTCACAATAAGGGGCGCCTGGGTGGCTCATTCGGTTAAGCGTCTGCCTTCGGCTCAGGTCATGTTCCCTGGGTTCCGGGATCAAGCCCTACATTGGGCTCCCTGTTCAGCACTGAGTCTGTTTCTCCCTCTTCCTCTCCCTCTCCACCTGCTTGTTCTCTCTCTTTTTCTCTCTCTCTCAAATAAATAAGCAAAATCTTAAAAAAAAAAATAAACCTCACAATAAGAGATGTATTATCCGTCACCTACACGAACAGTGTTTAGGGCCTATGGCTCTGCAACAAATTATAAAAATGGTTGAAACTTGGCAAAAAATATATTGGCTCCAAAACCCAAAAGGAAAACTGCAAAAGTAAAATTAATATTAACCATTTTTACAGTAAAATAGTAAGACTCTCTTCAATATTTTTAAAACAATGGCTTATATTTAATAAGGTGTATACATGCCTTCTAAAATATGTTTACTATTTTGTAAGGTCAGACTTGCAAATTGTCTAGTGCCTATGAATGTCTTCAAGTGGCCCTGCTCACCATAACTTGACACAAGAGATATTATTAACTCCACTTTGCAGATGAGAAATTTGAGGCACAGAGGATTTAAGTAATTTACTTTAAGTCACACAGCCAAGTAAGAGATGAAGAAAAGAATTTTAAGTCAGAGATTCTGACTTTGTGAGTCACTGAAATGACATGTAATGTACATACACACATACCTCCCATGCACACATGACTTGGGACAAAGTTCCCCTGGGGGAGTTGTAAAGGAATTTCAATTTGAGGCTTTTAAAACCCTTTCAGAGAATCTGGGGATCCCTAATCTGTTTGGTCTGCGTTCAACAGGGCAGCCACTCGGGAGGCTGCACGCAGACTGTGTGGGAAGGGCACCCCAGGCTTGGACACCACGGCAGCCCTGCATCAGGGCCCCTAATTCATGCATCTTGGTTAGCAGCGCAGGCCTTTCTGGATATTGCCTGAAAAGAAGAGAAAAAGTATTCAGAAGACACCCTTGGTTCACTTTAAAATTATATGCTCTTGATTATTGTGTAGGACTTGGTCCCCTCAATTTAAAAAAAGAAAAATGGGGGTGCCTGGGTAGGTCACTCCGTTAAGTGTCTGACTCTTGATCTCAGCTCAGGTCTTGATCTCACGGTGAGTTCAAGCCCTGCGGTGGGCTCCATGCTGGGTGTGGAGCCTACTTAAAATAAATAAATACATAAATACATAAATAAAAATAAAAAAAGAAATGGAAACTGCAGCCCAGTGACTGTCCCTCACTGCACCAGTTAATGGTGGAACCAGGACTGGAGTGGAGATGCCAGAGGCCCCCAGGACTAACAGGTATTAATGCCTACTGGCATTTTCCACAAGCCAAATTTCAGTGAAGAGATGTGTCATGTGTCCACTACAGAAGTCTTTGCAAAATGCCCTGAAGTCTTGACTTACTGTCAGAGACAACCTATGTCCTCACAATAATAGGTAGAGAGAAGGAAATATTAAGCTGATGGCTTAGCAGACAAATATTTTTTAAAAATTGTCACACTCTAGCATGGAAGCTAATCGTCTCTTTGAGTTTGGAATTTTTTCTCCTCTCCTGCCATCTGCTGGTGCTTCTGAGACACATTTTCATTCATCTGCCCCTGATCCCAGTCGTTCCTATAATACTTATTTAGTTTTCAAGGTCATTACTTCTCAAATCAGCAAGTCACGTACTTAAGAAATTCAGAAATATTTATTTGATGTTTAGGACAAAGCTATGACTTATGATTCTCTTTAAACACCAGAATATTTTATTTCTGCTAAATTTTTTGCTCCTCAAATTTGAACTAATTATGTGACATTGTTAAATAATGTGACTGTGAATATATACACATCTACACTTTAAATAGAATGAAAAATCAAGACATGCAGTTCTATTAAATTGGATATTTATTTAAACACATGAACCATTAGTTGCTGTGGTATCAAGTATTGAAAGAAAAAAAATGCTGCTTAAAAAATTTTCTTTTGAAATTGTAGAGGCCAAAGGCAGGCTGCCCCAAGCCTTACCACTTTGCCATGAAGATTATTTCATGCTAAAACATTCAAGGCCCAAAAGACTGAGTAAGAAACTTTGATCTTCCCCCTAACTGCTTAAAAGAATTTAGATAGAGGACCTGGTTCAGGAAGAAAAGGATCACCACAGATCACTACAGCATAATGTGAACTAGGTGCAGTAAACAGGGAGGAACTTAGCGAAGTCTTTGTTAAAATTCCTCTCCCTGTCCCATTGTTTTTGGATGGCCCAGCAACCATTTGTTGGCCAAACACTGAGTCTTTTTCATCTTCCTGAATTGCTTTCCTTCCTTTTGAAGTCCCAGACCCCTGCCCCCTTCTCTTTAGTTCAGGATGACATATATAGCTCATTTTGCCTGTCTTTGAAATCTCATGTCTATGTGGTTTCCTGGTAAGTATGTCATTAATTTTGATTTTCTCCTGTTAATCTGTCTCATGTCAATTTAATGCTTAGACCATCTGGGAGAATCTTGAAGGGTATAGTAAAACTTTTCCTTCCCAACGAAATCAATCCTGGACCCTAGCTCTTGTTGCTGAATTTCGGGTTATTAGGTGGTTGCCACTGTTAACACCTGGAGTTAATGAAAATTTGTTCAGGTTCACTCACATTGTTAAAAATTAAATCCATTTATGTTATCTGAGATTTTTTTTTTTGCCTTTCCACCAGTCATGGAGATTTTACATAAAATCCCAGATCTCCAACATTTCTGAAGAAATTAAAAAAAAAATCTGGCAAACTTTGGCCTACTCCTAGAGTTGCCAACTTTTCTGTAACCTGCTGTATCTGCTGGGCCTCCCTCTTAGGGTTTTGGAGAGGGGTCATCAATCTTCCTCCTTAAACTCCAAATTGGCAAATGCCTTCCCCATGGCACCCCAGTCAAGTCTACCAAGCAGTGAAGAAAAACTTCATCATAGAAAAATCAAACCCAAAATGATAAGTAATGAATAAAAGGCTGAAAGAGACTCCAAATCATCCCAGCCAATCTTCAAGTGAAACCAGCAATTAAAAATATGAAGAACAGAAAAATAAAATGCATACTTTGGAAGAATTAACTGAATCTTTTGATTTACCAAATGTCAACATGTAATTAATTTGTGTTTTTTCTCGATTCACAGTGGCAACCAATACACACAAGAAGCCTGAACATGATTTGTTTATTAAAGGATACGATGAACACTAAGTGCTTGAAAATTAGGTTAAAAATTCTTAGTTGAAAACATATTTTGAAATATTGATATTGTGGTTTTTTTTCTTTTTTAAGATTTTATTTATTTATTTGACAGAGAGAGACACAGTGAGAGAGGGAACACAAGCAGGGGGAGTGGGAGAGGGAGAAGCAGGCTCCCCGCCGGGCAGGGAGCCCGAGGTGGGGCTCGATCCCAGGACCCTGGGATCACGACCTGAGCTGAAGGCAGATGCTTAACGACTGAGCCACCCAGGCGCCCCGAAATATTGATATTGTTAGTCAAAAATTTGTTGAAATGCTTGACAATTATTCATCTGCTAAAATAAAACTAAACATAATTTGTTGACTAAAGGACAATACTAAGTGCTTGTAAATGATTGATTCTACCTTATAGGTACCATTTTTATCTAATCTAAATTTCCAGCTCACCTTCTCAGTCCCATTTATATAGATGGGATAAAAAAAAATGAAACATCCAGAAGTCTTTTGTGAAATTGGATTAATTAATTGGTAGCAGTGTGCTCATTGTGCTAATGTACAATATATTTTTGTAATGCCTTATTCCAAAGTTTCTTAAGCAAAAGATGTTTCCTCACATTTACAGCCAGGCTGCTATTGTTCTCCTTCTCATTGTAATAAAATTTTAGAATGAGAAACACAACAAAGAAAAAAAGAAGGAAAGAAAATTCATTTACCCTATGACAAGAAACAGCAGGAAGAGAGCATGGACTTGATTTGCCCAAGATCAGAGCTAGGAAAAGAAATAAAGTCCCAGGTTTCTGGCCTCCATGTCCAGTACCCTGCCCTTTACAATTTAAAGGAATTCCAGGCATAATCAAAAATGTAAACTGTAAATATAAAATGAAATCAACACTCTATAATAGTACTTCTAAAACTGGTCAGTTTTCTCATGAAGTCCCTTGCGGGGACACATTTTGCTGTGATTCATAAATTGGTTCAGTGACATAACAACATTGGCAGGTTAGGAAAATGGCAGAAACACGGCTCCACATGAATCCTCCTCTATAAGAGTGATTCCAGAATTGCATACCTTTGATGTCTTTGTCAATGCTCTACCAGATGTAGAAATCCACAGACACTTACCTGTTAAATTCCCAAAAGGGTCGTGAGCCTCCTAGATCATGTGGAAAAGGCACCAGGCTGGAAGCGTAGGCTGAGTGGAGCATCCTTGAGACCCATGGCAAGGAGTCCAGGACGGAACTCACATGGCTCTGAGACCCCAGTGTGACCAATAGTTTTGCAGACAAAAGGTGATAAGGTACATGAGTTATGTGTTCTGTTTTTAATTTTTTATTTTAGAATTGTGGGTTTTTTTGTCTTTTGGCTGAAACAATGTCAAGCGAGGATGTTCCAAGTTTCTGGGCTGTGAATGAGATCAGGGATGGTGTAAGGCTGAGTCATTCTTTCACCAAAGATTACTACGCTCTTGGTTCCTATAGGTATTTTTGACATCATGTTCAGAAATCATGTTTTTAAAAATAAAACACTAAGTCACTTGCCCACTTTCTGATCAGCTTATTGTTTTTCAGCGGGTAACTTTAGCTTTTAGATGTGACTTCAGTGTACTTGAGAGTATAAAGTAATCCTTTAGAAAATATACGTAGCACAGTCAAATATATTTGCTCATAAAAACTTCTGGCTTTGATAAGCACTGAACCAGAGATAGGTATATTCTCAGTTCATGACACTAAAAACACTCATATAAAACCCCCTCTAGCCATTCAAGTTTAGACCTGGGTACAATATAGCTTTTGTTCAGCAGTTTTATTTTAATCTGAATGTGCAAAGACTTTCAGCAACTGTTCTTTATGGGCCTACGTGCCACATAATGTTGACAAGCAAGCTTTTTATTGACGTGTAAAAGCCTTTCTAGTCAAACAGGTAGGCATAGCTATCTATTTTTCCTCTTAATATGAATATGAATCTTGTGCTTTGTGGTTCAGGTATTTTGGAGCCTTAGAGAGGGGTGGATTGTCTTGTGCTTTCTAGAAAATGTAGCCAGTTTGATGTTTCAGCTAAGCTCCTGCAGAGTCCCACATTTGCTGCAGGATTACATTCATCTTCATGCCTTCTAATTCCCCAAGTCCACCCCCGTCCCCTTTCTTTTTTATCAGAACCATCTCCTGGTTAGGGACAGTTGGGTTTTATTGCCCTGGACCTAGACACTCAGAGGACACTGGTGGCAGCCTGCTGTCATGGAAGATGTCTAACCACACTGAAACTGGCACACTGGAGAGGACATGTGTAGGCACTCTGGTTGACGGCCCAGCTCAGCCCCAGATGACAGCTAGAATAAACTTCCAGCCATGTGAGTGTGCCACCTTGGATTTCCAGTTCAATCCAGCCCTAAGGTGACTCCAGCTCCAGCAGTTACCTGACTGCAATCTCAAGTGAGAATTGCCCAACTCAGCATTTTGCGCGGAGAGGATTTTGGATGGGATACTCATTAAAAAGTTGGAGAAGTATCTGGGGAGAGCTGCTGTTAGTGGTAGGCTTATATCTTATAAACCCGTAAAAATCTCAAACATAGCTTTTACATTTCTGCCTTTCCAGGTAAAATCAGTGGGACTCTCCCTGACCCCTCTATCTATTCTTTTTTTTTTTTTTTAAGATTTTATTTATTTATTAGAGAAAGAGAGCACAAGCAGGGAAGAGGGAGAAGCAGGCTCCCCACTCAGTGGGGAGACAGACACAGGGCTCGATCCCAGGATCCTGGGATCATGACCTGAGCCAAAGGCAGATGCTTAACCGACTGAGCCACCCAGGGACCCCTCTATCTTTTATCTCTACCTCTTTTCTCTTCATACATAACCTCTATCAATATGTCTGTTGCCATTTTGTGACAGGCTTTTTTTTTTTTTTAAAGGCCTCACTCTAACTGAATTGTCACGTGAATGTTTGTAGTTTCTCTGTCCCTGAACAACCTTGGAACTGACGTCATTTTTCTCTCTGCAATTCTCTTTCACTTGCCCTGTTTCCTAAGTTTGAATCTATCCCATTTCTACTTGCTATTCAGTGATCTTTTTTCTCCTCCTAATTCTTTGATAAGTTTTTTTTTCTTTCTTCTAAACACTACCAGTCCCTATCCACCTCCTATTTTAAATTACATTATAATCAATTATGGACATTTTATTTAGAACAAACTTACAGGATAGCAATTGTGGGGAAAATCTGGAAAAAGAGAAAGACCTTATAGTTATTTAGTCTGGAGAAAGTATTGTTTAGAGAATTTCACATATGTGAAATAGAAAAGCAGTATATTTTAGTTATGTAATGAGAGGATGTGGCTAAATGTGGATAGGACGTGAGAGGTGATTAACCCCCACCAGGAAGGCTTCTTCCAGCTCCCTTCAGTTGGCCAGAAGTCTTCTCTTTGTTCTTCACATGATGTCCTATAACGTGTCTTGTTGATCCTCATTTTGAAAATCTCAATTTAAAGTCACTGTGTCTATAGTAGGCCTTTCTCCATTAAAAACAAAAACAAAAACAACTCAGCAATCTGTTTCCCTCATAGCACTGATTGCAATTTTGTAAGTACTGCGATTTAAAAGCTTCTGTGGTTTCATAATTACTGTTGTTATGGGCTTTCTCTCCCACTGGAATGTAAGCTCCTTGCGGAGGTGGGGCAGCTCTGCTATCTTTGTTTGCTGCTGATTCACAAATATCAAGCATAGTATCAAACACACATAGTAGGTGCTCAATGAAGATTTGTCAACCAAATGCTAGACCACTGTAACATCACCCTCATAGCTGCAGTAATCGTACATGCTATTGCTGCAGAAATTGAAGGTTTAATGTGGGAGCCAAACCACCAGAGTTATTTCACTGGTATTATTTAGATAAACAAGGAAAAGATGATTATAGATTAAGTTTATCAAGAATACAGAGCTTGGCTATGATGATTTCCCTCATTGGATTTCTTCTTTCTCATTTATAGACACACTAGGAATATTGGAATTTTAATAAAGACAACTCTTAAAGCCTCCCCTCTTGCCCTCACAAAAAGACTTCAAGATCCCAAGAAACCTACTGTTTTTGCATGTATTTAGGTGTATTTAGGATGTCACAACAGGCAGGGAGTGGCAAGGGGTTGGGATGACCTATTTTTATTTTTTTTATTTTTTAAAGATTTATTTATTTATTTATTTGTGAGAGTGAGAATGAGAGAGAGAGAGAGTACATGAGAGGGGGAAGGGTCAGAGGGAGAAGCAGACTCCCCGCTGAGCAGGGAGCCCAATGCGGGACTCAATCCGGGGACTCCAGGATCATGACCCGAGCCAAAGGCAGTCGCTTAACAAACTGAGCCACCCCGGCGCCCCGGGATGAGCTATTTTTAGATGATGCAACTTTCTAGCATCCCTCACATCATACCACATTGGGTACTAACTTCTCTGCCAATTCATATTATCATCTTGAGGAAGTGATTTTGGTTTCAAAAGGAGGAAGTTTGAGTGCTTTAGGCAAGTGTGCCTGACTCCATTTTTTGCCCCCATTTTGCAGGAAGTGGGATCAGTGCCATCTGAATGGATTCCAGAAAAGCAAAACTGTGGAGGGGAGAGAGTAGGAGAATAAATGACCTGGAGACTGTCAGTCTGGAGTTCAGTTGCTCTTGTGCCACCCACCAAATCAGTGACCTCATTCAACCATTATAAGGCTCATGGTTTTAACCTTTATTTTTTTTACTAATTTTTTAAATAACACATCTTTATTGAAAGTGCTTTTTTTCTTTCTTTCTTTCTTTTTTTTTGTTAGAAAGCATGAAGGAGGAGCAGAGGGAGAGGGAGAAAGTGAATCTTAAGCAGGCTCCATGGTCAGCACAGAGCTCAACATGGAGCTCAATCTTATGACCCTGAGATCATGACCTGAGCCGAAATAGAGAGTTGGACATTTAATTGACTGAGCCACCCACGTGCCACTCATGTTCTTTACCTTTAAATTGGAGACGATAATTGTGAAGTTTCAAATAAATTGCATATGCAAAATACTGCCACAGTGTAGGAAGTCAATCTATGCCAATTGCCTGATGAATAACCCAGGGAATCCTGACATCCCAAGATTCTGTGGTTGTTATGAACCAACTACAAGCATTTACCCTAATTTTTTACATACAGCTTCTTATTTCCCTTAAATTAGTAAATTATAGATGGCACGAAATACAAGAATAGTCGAAATCCCCTCTTATTCCCTTTTTACTTTCTTTCAATGTGTAGTTTACATGTAATAAAAGTGTATAGATCTTAGGTTTATAGCTTGATGAATTATTTTCTAATGTGTACACCCATGTAACCACTACACATATCAAAATAATTTCCTGTACCACAAATGGCTCCCTCATGCCCCTCTCGGTCAATACTTCCCACTAAAAGTAACCACTATTGGGGTGCCTGAGTGGCTCAGTCAGTTAAGTTTCCAAATCTTGATTTTGGCTCAGGTCATGATCTTAGGGTCATGAGATTGAGCCCCACGTCAGGCTTCATGCTCAGAGTTTCTCTTTCTCCTCTCCCTCTGCCCCTCCCCATTCAAACTCTCTCTCTAAAAAAAAAAAAAAAAAAAAAAAAAAATAATTTAAAATTTTCTCCATTTAAATTTTTTTTTAAATTTTAAATTTCACATAAATGGAATGGAATAATACTGTCTATTCTTTTTTGTATTTACCTCAGCATGTCCATGAAATTTATCCATATTTTTATGGGATTAATAACATTATTTTAAAGAACAATCCTGAACTCTACAAGGAAATAGTCATTTACAGAAATACAAGTATCTCCTCATCCTCCCTCAAAATTATTTATCCATTTAGTTTTCCCCAAACATACTCTACATGAATTCACTGTTCTTCATGTCCTCTGTGAATAATCTAATTCCGTTGTTACATCTGTGTTCCACTCCTCTTCATCTCTGCCATTTGGATGGCCTGCCCATCATATCTAATTATGTAATTGAATTCTGACTCCAGTTTGTAGTGCTTTCAGATAAACAGTGATGCTTTAGATTTTAGCAGTCAAGCATAAAAGAGCACAGTGAACTGAAATTTTCACAAGTCCAGTGGCAAGTGCTTCCTGGCATCCCAAGTGTGATTCATTTATTTCTGCATTGCTAGTTTCATCATTCAGTTTGATTTATCCAGGGAAACAGTGTGTTGAATGTCCCTCAGGGTCAGGTTTTGGAGTATTTTTACTTTAATTACTACAGATAAGAAGAAGGGAATGAGAAAGCCAAAAATATAGGAGAACTAAATATAACTGTCTTATAATGTGTTGAATATGACTCTTATTATATTAGAGACCTGGCACTAATCTGAGCCTGGATATTGGGCTATCAGGGCTTGATGTCATTAAATATCCAAATTATATCACTGGTTGTTATTTTATATCTATGCTAAGCAAAACTTTTCTGATTATACATTAACAGCTTATGAGTTTTACATTGACAGATATATAACTTATTGCAAATTAATTGATCAGTATGGAAATTGTATATATCAACCTTTCTGAGCCTTGCCAAGTTGAGTTCGTATCCTTGGTCAGAACAACCTTGTTGCACGCTGGAGTTTCCAGCTCCGGTAGGTTCAAGGTCTGTCACCAGGATAATGGTGTGCAGTTAACTTTTTCCAGGTAATACTCTGAGGATGCTGTGCTGCATTGCCCAGATATCTCCATCAGAACTGAAAGATTTATTCACCCAGCTGTTGGAGGGGAGGTTTGGTTATCTGCTGTTGCCTGTCTTTGAAATTGTGTCTGCTGAGGAGTCACCTTGTCTAAGGTCTTGTTCCTTCCTAAGGCAGCCCACATGCAGTGACTAGTCAATGTAGGAGAATGTTCTTTTGTCCTAACTGGGGACAACTCTGAAGGGCCATCTATTTCCAGAGCTCCCCTTGGGGTCAGTTGTGGCCTTTCTTGAGACTGCATCATAGCTCAGTTTCTCCTGCACAATGTTTCTTCTCCTTTCCACGCTTGTTGATCCCAAGAGCACTTCCTAACAAATGTCTTATATACCATATCAGATCTATTTCCTGAGAATTTAAACTTCAATACATCTTTCTACAATGGACTAAATTTTGTCTCCTCCAAAATTCATCTGTTGAAGCCCTAATTTCCAATGTGATTATAGTTGGACATAGGGCTTTTAGCAAATATTATGGTTAAATGAGGTCACAAGGGTGGGATCCCAATCCTATAGGATTTATGACCACCTAAGAAAAGGAAAAGAGAGAGAAATCCCAGGAAAGGCCATGAGCACACAGCAAAAAAGCAGCTATCTACAAACCAGAATAAGGGTTCTCACCAGAATGTAACCATGCTGGTACCCTGATCTCAGACTTTCAGCCTCCAGGATTGTAAGAAAATAAATTTCTGTTGTTTAAGCCACCCCGTGTATGGTATTTTATTATAGCAGTCCAAGCTGACAAATACACACTCTCTGATTTCATGTCTTCAAACTTTGAGAGCAATTAAAAATCATGTTCTCAGAGCCTTTTTACTTGTTAATAAGCAAGTTATTTATTGAAACTTAATATACATACAGAAAAGTGCACAACTCATAAGTATACACTTCAGTGAATTTTTACAAGAGGAACACAACCATGAAACCAGCACACAGACCAAGAAATACATCATTCTTTCATTCCTAATATTGGTAATTTGTGTTCTCCTTATTCCTAGGTAGTGGTTTATTAAATTTTTTCATCTCTTGGAATAACCAACTTTTGACTCTGTTAATATGCCCTATTATTTGTCTGTTTTCCATTTCATTAATTACACTATTTTCTTTATCATTTTCTTCTACTTACTTTGGGCCTACTTTGCTCTTTTTTTTTTTTTTTAAGATTTTATTTATTTATTTGACAGAGAGAGAGAGAGAGCGAGAGCAGGAACACAAGCAGGGGGAATGGGAGAGGGAGAAGCAGGCTTCCCGCCGAGCAGGGAGCCCGATGTGGGACTTGATCCCAGGACCCTGGGATCATGACCTGAGCCGAAGGCAGACGCTTAACGACTGAGCCACCCAGGCGCCCCTTCTTTTTTTTTTTTGTAGCTCCTTAAGGTAAAACTTTACATCATTGATTTTAGATTTAAAATAAACATTCACTGGGGTGCCTGGGTGGCTCAGTTGGTTGAGTGTACATCTCTTGATTTCGGCTCAGGTCATGATCTCAGGGTTGTGAGATCGAGCCCTGCATCAACCTCTGCACTCAGCGTGGAGTCTGCTTGTCCCTCTCCCTCTGCTTCTTCCCCTACCCCCATACTCTCTCTCAAGTAAATACATAAATAAAATCTTAAAAAAAAAAATAAACATTCACTGCTGTCAATTTCCCTGTAAGCACCAAAATACATTCCTCTTATTTGACATATTTTATTATAATTATATTCAGTTAGAAATATTTCTAATTTCCCTCATATTTTTTTTGACCCAAGGATTATTTAGAAATATGTGATCTAATTTTCAAATATTTGGAATTTTTGTAGCTATCTTATTATTCCTTTCTAGTTTATTATTTATTTATTTTAACTTCAGTAGTTTATTGCTTTGTCAGAAAACATAATCATTATGATTTTGGTCTTTTGAAATTCATTGAGATTCTTTAGTGATATAAAAGGTGGTCTATCTTGCTAAATATACCATGTATATTTGTAAAGAATGTATGGATTCTACAATTTTTGGACGTGGTGTTTTATCAATACCAATTCAGACAAAGTGGTTAGGAGAGTTATTCAGACCTTCTCTGTTTTTTTTCTGTTATTTTTATCTAGTTGTTCTATTAATTTTTGAGATGGGGTGTTATAATCTCCACTTCTGATGATAGAATTGTCTATTCCTCACTTTTATTCTGTCAATTTTTCTTCATGGATTTTGAAACTGTGCTACTGGGGACATACATACTTATGATTATTATGTCTTTCCTGTGAATTGACCCTTTTACCAATATTTCTCTTCTTTGTCATGAAGTTTTATTTATCTGATATTAACACAATCTAACCTTCTTAAGCTTACTGTTTTTGTGGTATTTGTTTTTTCTATCTTTTTAGTTCCTGCCTGTTTTAAAAAGGAGACATAGTTGGGTCATGCTATTTAAATTTATTTGAATTTTTTCCCTTTAAGTTGGAATGTTTTTTCTATTGATATATAAAACTAATTATTAACATGGCTAAATTTAAGTCTTTTATTTTATAACTTAATTTTTATCTCCTCTGCTTTTTGTTTCTATTTCTCCTTTTGAGTTTTCATTTAGATTAATTGAATGTTTTTATAACTCCCTTTAATTTAGTCAGTGATTTTTTAACTATAGCTATCTGAATTTTATTTTATTGGTTGTTCTAAGGATTAGAATAACCATCTTTAACTTGTCACAGTCCATTTTGGGTTGATATTATACCAGTTTACGTGAAATGCTAAAAACCGTATAATTTATGTCCATTTACCTCTTCCCCCATCATCTTTGACATAATTTTGTGTGTATCACATCAGATTATGCCAAAAGTCCACTATAAAGATAATTTTTGTTTTAACCTATTGTGTGTATTTATTATGTATTTATGTACTTATTTATTATGTATTTATGTACTTATTTATTATGTATTTATGTACTTATTAAGGGGGAATTGTTTTTGTAATTAGTCACACATTTACTGTTTACGGTGCTCTTCATTCTTTTCTGAAAATCTACATTTGTATTTGGTATCATTTGTATTGTGCCTAAAGAACTTCCACTAGGTTTGCTAGTGATAAAACTTCTTACTTTTCTTTCTTCTGGAAATATCTTTATTTTATATTCATTCTTGAAGGATATTTTTGCTGAATATAGGGTTCTGGATTGCCAGTTTATATATTCTTCTAGCTCTTGAAGAGTTTATTTCATTATCTTCTGACTTCAGTTGTTTTTTTATGAAAAGACAACAGTATTCTGAATTGTTCCTTGTATGTGATGCCACTTTTCTCTGGCTAGTTTTCAGATTTTCTCTTTACCTTTAGAATTTAACAGTTTGACCAGGATGTACTTTGGTGGTTTTTTTGTTTTTTGTTTTATATTCTTCTTGTTTGACCTTGCTAAACTTCTTGAATCTATATGTTTATATGTTTCACCAAATTTGGAAACATTTTGGCCATGTTTCTTCAATAAAATTTTTTTCTGCTTTATTCTCTCTTCTCTAGGGTCTAACTATAGGAAACTACACATTTGATTTATAGTCTTGAAATTTAATTTTTTAAAAATGTGTTCCTCTATTATAATATTACTTAAAATGTTGAAATTTGACTTGGTATACAAGTATACAATTTAATTCATTAATTTTTTTTCAAAGAGTTAACATTCTTAAGCATTGTAAACTGAGTGACTATAATATCTGTTTTTATGCATATTGTTAATTCTTTTAAAGGGATTTCCTGTCTTCTTCACAAACAATTATCTTACCTTTGGACATTTTCCATGTAATTATAAGATTCTGAGTTCTCTTGGGAATTTTCATGTATAGGCAGGTATGTTACCAAAAGTCATTACCAGGAGATTAAACAAGTGTAATCTGAAACCAGTAGTGGATTTAGAGGACACTTTTGTTGTTTAACTCATTCATATAACTGGGTATAAGCTTCTCAGTCCAGAGGAAATTCTACTGTTTCTTTGTTTAGGGAGTTGGAACATCTGATATTTCATTTCTTCTTCATAAGGCAATGCTATCCTATTTCAATGTAATATTTTCATTTCTGGTCAAGGTTAAATAAATCAACAGCATGTGCTGACTGCAGTACCATTAGGTTTATGGTGGTATGATTTTACAAAGTGAACACAGAGAGATTCATAGAGTTTTGGAACTGTAAGGCATCCTGTATCATCCTACTGCTTCAGTATCAAACCATGCAGAAAAATATGGACCTAACTAATTTTATTAAAATTTTTTAAAGGAGGGCGCCTGGGTGGCTCAGTTGGTTAGGCGACTGCCTTCAGCTCAGGTCATGATCCTGGAGTCCCTGGATCGAGTCCCGCATCGGGCTCCCTGCTTGGCGGGGAGTCTGCTTCTCCCTCTGACCCTCCCCCCTCTCATGTGCTCTCTCTCTCATTCTCTCTCTCTCAAATAAATAAATAAAATCTTTAAAAAAAATTTTTTTAAAGGAAATTTCATTCATCAGTATTTTTTAGGATGTTTTCCTCAGAATTTAACAGCTTGTCTCCAGCTGGCTACATATATGTATATATAAAATCTATTTTGCCCCAAAGATGACAAATATCAGTTTTGATGATACAGGAAAGATGTATGTTTGCAATTTAACATAGGTTTTATTTTTAAATAGGCAGTTTCCTGGGAAAAAATTAATATTGTTAAAAATCATCAAGAAATAAAATTGCCATATTGCAAAATACCAATGGTTTGGAACTTCAGAGTAATCAGTGCCATAAGGTATGCACTGTAATTTGGGAATGCACAGTTGTCTCTACAATCAGGCAGAGTACCCCATCGTTTTTTGGTCATAGCCTCTCCTGAGACCAAAGTAGAGGCTGGACACAGAGAGAAGAAAAGGAGGAAAATACGATTAATTATTACACTCCTATGACATCAGACCTACAGCTCCATCAGGCTGTGGAGGAATTAGGGGAGGAAGGAAAGGATCAAATACTTGGGATTGCATCTCTGACCTATTTCTGATTCCTTTTTAATATTTGAAGGTGCAATGGAGTTGAAATGGTCGGCTTAAGAAATAGGCAATAACAGGGGAGCCTGGGTGGCTCAGTCAGTTAAGCAGCTGCTTTTGGCTCAGGTCATGATCTCTGGGTCCTGGGATTGAGCCCCACGTCCTTGGCCTCTCTGCTCAGCAGAGAGTCTGCTTCTCCCTCTCTCTCTTCCCCTCCCCCTGCTTGTGCTCTCTATCTTTCTCTCTCTCAAATAAATAAATAAATAAATACAATCTTTAAAAAAAAGAAATAGGCAATAACATACTACTTTAATATATAGTAACTTGGGGTGATTTTTTTCATCAAGTAATTTAAATTTAGTGTTTCTTAATTATTACACACTATTAATTACCAAATGTGCATATTAGAATGGTCAGTACACTTTCAATTATTGAATATAACTTTACATTTATATAAAATCCATCAAAGCAAACTTTGACTCATATTTTACAACCATGATTTTGTATCTTCTACATCTTTTAACCTTTATTATGCTGAGTATTTGAGAATTAACTGTGCTATTTTGCTCTGTTCTCACCCAACCTAGAGAATAGCTAATTAACCATCACCTTCTGACAAAGACATAGTAAGTATGGTCCCTCACTCATAGGGTTTGCAATCCAGTTGGATGGATAGATGTAGAGTAGAAGATTAATTCTATACATCGTGTATAAGCATCATACTTTGTTTTATTCAATTTGATTCTAAGGAACTCCAAAGCAAGGATAGGCTCTTGTACCTTCAAGATTCTACGTGGCCTAGGGCAGGGTTTCTTAACCTCTACACTATTAACCTTTTGGACCAGATAATTCTTTGTTGTGGGATGGTGCCTGTGAAGGATGTTTAGTAGCATCCCTGACTTCTACCCAGTAAATGCCAATAGAACCCATCTCCCATTGTGACAATCAAAAATGTTCCCAGATATCCCCTAGGGGCAACATTGACAGATACCTCTGGGGCCAAAATTGCCCCCAGTTGAGAACTACTTCTCTAGGGGCTCAGCAACTATCAGAGAGAAAGTACTTTGAGTTATAACCACATATCAAGATAAAGCAAGAGTTTTCAATTCAAAAGCAAGCAATGGTACCATTTTTTTGAATAAGAGGACATATCACAGTTTTAAAATTTCTGAAGTCAAGTGATAATCCTTTCAAGAAACCATTTTATTAGGCTCCCAGTGAAATAAATACTATACAATCAATAGTGAACAGTGAAAAGATCTTTCACCTGCCTGTACCCACAGGTATCTGTTTCAGTTTGGCAAACACTTTTGTTATTCCTCCAAAAGTTTTGGATCATTCACTCAGAAGATTTAGCCCTCTAATTCAATCCAATCCTGTCCTGTTAAGGCCAAGATCTATTGCCAGATGAATGTTGCCAGGTTGGTAACATTCCAAAAGCCCTTTCTAGTTCTAATGAAATTGTATAACCTTTTACAAGACCAGTGCTCTAACCCCTGAGCTATGGAGCCGAAATTGTATAACCTTTTAAAAGAATAACAAGTTGCATGTGGCTGTCACAAGAGAAGAATTTTATAATATAGAATAAAAAACAGAAGAGACATTTACAATGTTCACAAGTCTTTAGCAAAGAGGAATGCAAATAATGGGTAGGGGAGAGTAGAAATATATATAAGTGGTATTTTTTTGGTATTTAAAGAGGCTCAAATTCCATCATCATTATCTAACTGCATCAATATCATTTAAATAAAATTGCTCATACATAATCAGGGCCAGAAGTTTGTCTTTGGAAGCTCTAGCTTTCCATTTTTCATATATTTCCTGAACTTTCGGTGATACCTTGTGGTCTCAAGGAATCTCCTACAACAAATGAGTCAAAAGATCTTTTTAGATCCTTATTTAGACTTTTATTTGCATCAAAGAAATAGCACCTGCCACTATTTGTATTAAGCCAAAGCCAAAGTAAAATTTCTGCACTCAATTCTACCCATGGGGGAGGAGGGTGGGGTGGTGGAGTCTTCCCACACCAACAAGCAATTCTCAGACACTAGCTGAGTGCCCTAAAATTCAACTTGATTATGACACCGTCTACCCAGAGATAGCATCAGATTCCACAGGTTAGGAACTCAGTCCCTCAAGATGGCCCCCTACCCCCAAAGACAGACTCCATTCAAAGTCCAGGTTGTTGGAAGCCCAGGTTGTCACCTGTGCTTCTGACTAATCCATTATAGATTGGAGGTTCCAATGACCACCTCTTTGGGTTCGATTAATGTGCTAGAGCAGCACACAGAACTCAGAGAAATATTTTACTTACTAGGTTAACAGTTTATTATAAAATGATATAACTCAGGAACAGCCTAGTGGAAGAGATGGCATCTGATAGCGTGAGGAGATTCTATGCCCTCTCCAGGCATGCCAACTCTCTTTAATCTCCATATGTTCACTAACCCTGACGCTCCAGACCAGCCCCCCGCCCCGCACCTTTGAGGTTTTTATGGAGGCTTCATTACATAGGCATGATTGATTAAATCACTGGTTATTGGTCATTGATTTAACTAACCTCCATCCTCTCTCCCCTCCCTGGAGTTCATGGGGACTGAAAGTTCCAACCTTCTAATCACATAGTTGGTTTCCCTGGCAACCAACCCCAATCTTTAGGTGTTGTACAAAAGTCACCTCATTAACATAACAAAAGATGCCTTTGTTGCTGTCATCACTTAGGAAATTCTAAGGGTTTTAGGAGCTAGTGCCAGAAATGGAAAGAAGGCCAAATACATATTTATTATAAATCAAACTATCACACAAAGGATGGAGAAAGAATTGGGGATAGGAGGGCCTTCCTGAAAACTAGAGCATCTTAGGTACAGGGAAATTATCATAAAGACTTACAAACACAAGCATTAGCATGAAAGAAGATGTCCAGAAGAACATAGAGAAGATTTACAATTTGTGCAGAATGGTGGAAGGCAAACAGATAATGTCCAACTGGCATTCGGAGCCTAGTTGAACACGTTAAACACATTTGTATTAAGCCAGGCCTTAAAGCAGCCACTGCAATTAGTATGTGTCTGAACATTAAAGAAAGGGTAAATTAACCATAAAGGCAATGCTTGAGGGATCTTGGAGATTGGATCTACAGAGGCAAAGTCTCTAGCAAACAAGGTCAAAATATGGAGTGTTACTAAAATTTGCAGACATTTTAGGGAACAGTGGTCTCTTGAATACCAATAACTCATACCCTTCTTTTGTTGCCTTTCAGTTAAAATACATGTGCAGTAGTTGCACACAGTGATCATTGTTAATCTGGGTTATATATCCTTATTTTATGCTAGAAAATTATATAATCCTTGCAACAATACTCTGAGGCAGGCGCTTTTATCACCATCGTTTTACAGATGAGGAGGTTGAGGCTTACAGAGGTGAAGTAACTTGCCAGAGGTCACACAGCAACAGCCTGACAAGACTCCAGTGCTTAAGTATGTATATATCAAAGTCATGGTTCTTCTTCTTTTTTTTTTTTAAGATTTTATTTTATTTATTTGAGAGAGAGAGAGAGCATGAGCAGGGGGAGGAGCAGAAGGAGAGGGAGAAGCAACCTCCCCCCCTGAGCAGGGAGCCCAACGTGGAACTTGATCCCAGGACCCTGAGATCATGACCTGAGACAAAGGCAGATGTTTCACAGACTGAGCCACCTAAGCACCCCTCAAAATCATGGTTCTTTAGCAGCAGTGAATCAGATGCTTCCAGGACCGAATGAGGAGCCAAACCACAGAAGGTTCTTCTGTGTGGACCCACTTTGCCCTTCTGTCTGTACACCCAAGACTACAGATGTTTCTCTCATGAGATTTGTCTTGAACATTTGGGTACCATTGAACTTGATGGCTGCTAAGTTTAGGCTAGTTGTTTTGTTGAAGCCAGAGCATGGCAGGAGTTGAAATGGGAGCAGTGGGGATAAGGCAGAGAGAACTTGTAACTAAGTGTGCTTGGTACAGTTCTGACACTCATCGAGTGGTAGAGATTCCTTAGCAATTCTGTCAGTGTGGGCAGAACCAGTCCATACAACATCGATCCTGAACCGTAGTGGAAATAGCCCTAGGTGGCTGGCTAGGGAGGGCAGAGAATTCCAGACCTTGTCCCTTTTTTCTCCACATTGTGGCCTCTAACAGCCAATTTTATTTTCCTTCTTGTGGCATTTGAGGTGACTGGGTGGCATATGAGGTCACCTCGTGGCATATGAGGTGACTGGGTGAGAATATAACCTCTAGAAACTTCCAAGAAATTCCTGATTCTGTGAAAGCTCAAGTAGGATGAAAAGTTACTGAGGGGGGCTGTGTTATTCCAAGTGAATATTCATGGTTCAGTGTCCCTAAATGGTGTAACATGTTGCTGATGCAGGTAAAGAAACATACTGATTCCCTTCCCATCTCTGTCCCCTTACATCTTGCATATGGAACTGTATGGATCCAGAGATTAAGAGTCTCCTTATAAACTGTGTGTTCTAGCAATTTTCATGGACTGATTTGCCTTTCTGATTTTATTTCCCCATGTGGGTGTCAGCGTTGGGTAATGGCTAGAACATGACATCTGTAGCCAGGTGAACTGAGTTCTAGTTCTTGGTTTTGTCACTTACTAATTGTGTGAACTTGGGAGAGTTCACATAGTGGGAGACAGTTCCTTTGTGCCAATTGATAAATCTCTAAATCAGAATGTTGCTATGTTACCTGAAAATGTTAATTAAATATGATATTGTACACTGCATTAGTTAGGACTTTTCAGTTGAAAATGGCCGAAGCTGAGCTCAAACTGACTTAAGCAAAAAGGAGATTTATTACCTTTTGTAAATTAAATGTCTAAGACATTTAATTCAATTCAAGCATAGATAGATCCAGGTACTCAAAGGGTTTCATCAGAATCTTTTCCCAGTTTCAGGCTTGCTTTTTCATTCATAATTTCCAGGCAAGCTCTTCTCAAGAGGAAGCAAGGGTGGCCAGTGGTCTTCTTGATGTCCTGCCTTGGGTCTCATTTCCATTCCTGAACCATTCATTGTGGTTAGAAGGATGGGGCTTGACAAGTGGCCAGGTGTGCCTGGACTTTCTTAGACAATTTGGCTTCATACTATGCGATAATTCTTCTTGGGCAAAAATCTGAAAAACTTCTGTTGAAAAACCCCTTTGAGGGCACCTGGGTGGCTCAGTTGGTTAAGCGACTGCCTTCGGCTCAGGTCATGATCCTGGAGTCCCAGGATTGAGTCTCACATCAGGCTCCCTGCTCAGCAGGGAGTCTGCTTCTCCCTCTGACCCTCCCCCCTCTCATGTGCTCTCTCTCTCTCTCTCAAATAAATAAATAAAATCTTTAAAAAAAAAAAAAAGAAAAACCCCTTTGAGCTATTTCAGAGTTCTGATTTCTCACTTAGCTACTTTGTGAGGAATAATTTCATTAATTAGAGCTAGGTAGAAAATTTACTCTGAATCTTGGTTAAAGAGCTTAAAATACCAGGCTTTGGTTATATGCTGTTCCTGGGAGCCTAGAGTGAGGTCAAACCTCAAAACACATTAATCAAGGGTATGGGAGAAGTGATTTCACCAAAGGAATACCAGAATGCATTTATCAGAAGTGGGAAACAGATTCTGGGAAGGCAAAAGTAAGCTGTACCTGGCAGTTACCATACCACCAGACACACAGAGTGTGATAAAGTGTTTATATCTATACAAAGGGTCAACACACAAAAAATAATCCAATTAAAAATGAGTGGAAGATATGAACAGACATTTCCAAAGAAGACATACAGATGGCCAACAGAGACATGAAAAGATGCTCAACATCACTCACCATCAGGGAAATGCAGATCAAAATTACAATGAGATATCACTTTATATCGGTCAGAATGGCTAAAATCAAAAACACAACCAACAAGTATTGGAGAGGATGTAGAGAAAAAGGAATGCTTGTGTACTATTGAGAATGCAAACTAGTACAGCCACCATGGAAAATGGTATGGAGGTTCCTCAAAAAATTAAAAATAGAATTGCGATATGACCCAGTAATTCCACTACTGGGTATCTACCCAAAGAACATGAAAATACTAATTTGAAAAGATATATGCACTTCTATGTTTATTGCAACATTATTTATGATAGTCAAGATATGGAAGCAACTCTAGTATCCACTGATAGATGAATGGACAAAGAGGAGGCCATATACATATACAATGGAGTATTACTCAGCCATAAAAAAGAATGACCTCTTGCCATTTGCAACAACATGGATGGAGCTAGAGAGTATTATGCTAAGTGAAGTAAGTTAGAGAAAGACAAATACCATATGCTTCCCTATGTGGAATTTAAGAAACAAAACAAATGAACAGAGGAAAAAAGAGAGACAGACAGACAGAAAAAAACAGACTCTTAACTATAGAGAACAAACTGATGGTTACCAGAGGGGAGGGATGGGTGAAATAGGTGAAGGGGATTAAGAGTACACTTATCATGATGAGCACTGAGTAATGTATAGAATTGTTGAATCACTATATTGTATACCTGCAACTAATATAACACCATATGTTAACTATACTAGAATTAAAATTTTAAAAATTTTAAAAATAAACTAGAAAAGGAATTCTGGCCAAGCAGCAGATACATCAGAGGTAGAATTTTGAGGGGTGGAATGTGGGGTGGAATCAAGAACTCCACTGAGAACAGGGATTTAGTGCTTCTTTTTTCTCTCATTGTAAATATTCCATGTACTTAATATGACTAATTTAATATTTTTGATGATATTAATAAGTCAGGTTTTCCAAGCATTTTTTTTCCAAGTTGAAAAAAAAAATAGTAGGAAGAGCCATTGTCCATAGACTGAGCTTTGAAATGTATTTCTCATTATCAAGGATGGTCTTGTACTTAGAGGTACATATCCTAGAACCCTACAGTGTCAGAGATGAACAAAAACTAGAAATCACCTAGTCCAGCTGTCCCATTTGTCAGATGAAAATGTTGATGCCAAAGGATTTGATAGACTTCCTCAAAATCACATGGCTAAACCTGATCTTTATGGGTTGCTATGAATATTTGTTTGGAAGATAATCCAATGTCTGTTTTCCTGTTTATGGCCAACTAAGAGAAAACTAATCATCCATTGGCAATGTCTCTTAAGAGACCTGGCTTTGGGCAATCTTGCTCTTTGTCCTCCTTTCAGTATCCTTCATTTATCTAGCCAGCCAGCCAGCTACCTAGTGAGACAACCTGCCAGCCAGCCAGCCAATAATCAGCCATTGGTTTAGTTTAATACTAAATTAAGACTTCCTCGAGAGCTAGTCATATAAAGATGAACAAGACATAGACTTTGCTCTTTGGCTTGGATCTAAGCCTAGAACCCACATTTTTTGACTTCTAGTTAGGCACCACATTTCTTATATATTAAATGAATAGACACTGACTGTGGAGATATCATGGAGACGTGAGCCAAAAGCTTGACTTTGCCTTGACCTGGCCTTCTGCCTCTTGTAGTTTCTGTTTCCATTTTAATTGTGCTTACAGCAATGGGTTAGAGTTTTCTGTATTTTGAGTTACTGGAATGAAATTTTTTGTGAAGATAGATCAAAAAATAATCAAATAAAACTACTTATGAAAATTCTACAGTTCTGCCCTAGAAAGAAAGACCATGCGGTATTTGGGGAAGGGATGGCAGTGATCTATTTTAGAAATACTGCTTAATGTTTCCTGCAATAACAAATGCTCTATCTTATATTGCATCTGAAAATCTAACCCTGAAAGTCTCTGTAGATTTTGTGAGATGGGAACACTTGGGAGTTCTGTGTGGAAGCAGTGGTATTGCTTTTGATCACAGCAAAGGATTGACTCAGTTGTGGTCTCTAGAATCTTAGAGCTTTAGCTCTTGTACTTTCACTCTTAAGTTCTTCATCCTGATCTCCTCCACCAAGCACAGTCTGTGGAATTGGATCCTGTGCTATGGAGGAAAACAGGACAGCCACACTGGCCTTTTGTCCATTCTTTGAAAATAATAAAGCCATAGTTCCTGTCTCAGGGACTTTGTATGTGCTATTCTTTCTGCCTGGTAGGCTCTTAAGTCTTCACAAGGCCAGCTCATTTTTAACTCAAAGGTCACCCACCCAAAGAGAATTCTCTGACTGCTGCCCTTAAAGTGGCCATTAAACTCACTGGCATGGATTGATTTCAAAAATGAAAGCAATTTTTCTTCCCTTTCTGTGTCCAAACTTCTTAACTTCTCAGCTCCTCCCATCAAGAGGTGGAATCTTACAGATTTAATCTGGCCAGTTGAATGAAACTGAAGTTCTGCTGGAGGGTGACAGCCCATGTGGAAGAGAGCCAAGTTGTCTCAGTGTAGATCAGTGTAGATCTCTATACATGTAAGAGACTCGAGCCAAGATCAGTAGAGCCATTGAGCCAACATGCAGATGACCACTGATAAATGAATGAGACTGGCTGGGTCTAGAAGAACTATCTAACTAGTCTGCAGCAATAATAAATGCTTGTCTTTTTAAGTCACTGAATTTTGAAATAATTGGTTACATAGTAATATCTAACTGGTATATTCATCACTTTATAGCTCTTATCACTATCTAAATTATCTCGTATATTTATTCATTTTTGACTCTACCACTAAAAAGTAAGCTCTTAGGTATTGGCCCCAACACCTAAATTAATATGTAATAATTGCTCAAGGAATATTCGTTAACTGGGTGGATAAAAGGGAAGTAACATTCAAGCACCACTGTATATAAAGCACTTTATTTCTCTCTCTTATTTTAATCTTCCCAAGAGCCCTATGAAGAAGGTATTATTATTCCTAGTTTTCAAATGAAAAGTGAAAAAGTTACGTAACATATAAGTGAAACAGTTATAAAAAAATCATGGTTTACTGCATGTATATGTAACATCCATGGACTGATCAAACTGTTTATTGGCATTGGAAAACATACATTGTTCAGGAACACTCTAATATTTTCAGTTGCTATTAAGTAGTATATAAATATAATAAATATCCTGTTCCAAAGATATTTAAAAACTAAATACTGCAAACAAAAAAGTGTCAAAAATGCAAATTACTTGTATGAACCAACACATTACATTTACTGACTCAATTAACAAGTGCATGTTTTGACATGTTAACTGCGTCCCCTGGCAAGCAGTGCAACCCATAGTGGGCCTCAGAACTGCTGTGTTTTCTGTTAGAAGACACCATCACAGGGGAAGCTCTCAGAGTCCTTGTGTCTTGCTGAAGGGTGGAACCTCAGGGCTTCTCTGTTTCAGGCTAAATGCAGCTTCTCTCCTCTCATAGATGTGAACCAGGAGGGTCAGGTCAAACCTTAGGAGTAAGAATCATCTCCGTCACACTTAAAGACCAATTTTCTGTAGCCTCATCGGGTACTGGAGTTGTGTGGGGTATTTTAGAGACAGAAATGTAGCAGGTTATGGAGTTTTTTTTTCTTTTTTTTTCACATTGGTATATAATTTACACACTAAATGGGAGGCCCTTGAAAGATAGTTGCCACAACAAGAACAACAAGCAAGGAATACGCTGTTATGGGCCAGAGAGAGAACTGGGTTCTTGCATTTGGGGATCTTGTTTAACCTTCACTAACATCCTGTCAAGCCTGCCATTGTAACATTACATTTTATGCTGCAGTAAATGGAGGCTCAGAGAGGTTCTTTGGCCCAAGGTTACACAGCCTTGCCAACATCAACCTGATAATTCCTTCCTCTTTATCTCAAATGGGTATTGCAGAATTTGCAACACTTTTATATGGTTCTTCTCTGAAATACTCAAGTTCTTTTGACATCATCCTTCACTTTATGTACAGTTTTTGGAAAAAATATCCATTTGCAACAATAAAGGCATTTTCACTTTTATGATGGCTACTTAACATACGAATAATCGAATTTATACTAATTTTGAGTTAGAATGCGTGTCTAGCAATATAGAATGTGAAATGTCATGCTAACAGAATAAATACTCATCAAAAGTAGCACCTTCAGAGGTGTTATCTACTAGAAAATGTCCCCTCTGGGGCAAAAACAATGCCCTCATGATTCTCAAATTCAAATAAATCTGACTTTGCTATATAGTTTTCACTTAAAGTTGTTTTATCCTATTTAAAAACATAGCCATTCATTTCTCAGTTTGCCCAGGAGGAAATAGGAAGCAAAGACAAATATAAAATCAACTAAACATTTTTGGGGGGCCATATGGTTATTTTAAATAAATATTTGGTTTGAAGAATGGGTAGCATTTGAATCCATTCTTATTTTTCCTTCAACTGCTTTTCCTCACCAAGAGAGTAGAATTAAACTTACTTGCTCATATTTATCCTCCAGCCCTGATGATTTCCTGGGTTATTTGCTGTTTGTGGCTTTGATGGCATAGTCTGCAGCCCCAGGATGTACTGTTGCAGAGAAGAGAGCTAGGGTTTAAGTCAGTTTGATGTGAGTTTTCTGTTTCTCTAATTCAGTAAGTCATTAACCAAGAGTTTTTCCCTGAGTAATTAGCTATTCTTTTGGTTTCTCTCTTGGTGATCATTACTGTTTTCCAGTGGCCATAGATCAAACAATCATTTTATCTAAAAATAAGTAGGGAGAAAAATGAGTGTTGTCTGCATGTATCAGCTTCAAGAATGCCCCTTTCATGTCAATGGAATGTGGGTTGGAATGACTACAAGACTGAATCCAATTTTTGCTTGAATCCTGATAAAATCAAGCAAACTCTAAATATTTTAAACTAAAGAATTAGGGCAAGATGAAGAGAAATACATTGTGTGTTTTTGTGAAATCAGGTCAAAATGCAGCATTGTTGCAAACAAGGGGAGCAAATATGGACAAGTTGGCCTCACATGCCTCCAAGAAATCGTAAACATCAGTAACAGGGAGCCACACAAACAGAGCAATTGGAACTATGGAAACATTACTGTTCCCAAACAAACTCTGTGCAATTACAAGCCCAGAGAATACCCACAGAGCTCTCAAACAGGGTACCAAAGAAGGCGAGGCTGCTAACTTCTAAGCAAGCAACAATAGGAAAGGAAAAACCCAGCTGGGCTGACCTTGCCCTTCTCAGCTGGCACCAGAATAATACTGCTTGAAGAAAACAACATGAAGCCTGGAAGTCAGAGAGCCACAAATAAAAGCTGTATTATAGCAAGTGGTGGGGAAATGATATAGTCTTTATTTCTTAAAGATATTACTGTGTTTACAACGTTATTAATGGTATGTATTATGTCAAAACAATCTCTGGCTAGTGGGTGCAGAAGTAGATGCTGTATCTGTGCATATGGTAAGATGTTCTCTAAAGCACTGGCATTTCTTGGCAGGCTAATACCTGCAGCTGAGGATTTACATGTAGGCTTAGATGTGTGAGGCCATTTCAAGATGTTGCTGATTTCCTGAGTCCTAGAGCAGAGCTTCTCAAACTTTATAATGTGCATGATACAATCACCTGGGGACTTGTTAAAATGCAAGTTCTGTGTGTCCTCTGCTGTTGTGTTTTGGCTGCTCTATCTTTTAGACCAGTCATCTTCAGAGGCTCTCCTCCTTCTGTGGGCAATGTTTTGTCCCTGGCCTGAATATGGTGAGTTCTAACTAGGTGTGCTCTGGTCTGCTTGTGAAATGAGACCTGACACCAACTCCACCAGAACTCAGGCCCTGAAAAACTCTCTGTTCTGGAGACATGGTGTGGGCAGGGGTTTGTGCTGGTCTTCTGAGGGAGAGTCTCACTGCACTGGGACTGAAGCAAGCTTGACTAAGAGGCGCAGTCCTGCCAGAGCATGGGGTGTGGGACTTGGTGTAAGCAAGTTAATCAGCCAATGTCTGTGCTGTGCTGCTTCCCTCAGGTGGTTCTGTGTTTATGCTGAGGGGTGGGGGAGAGAAATGGTGCCAACCAGGTCCTTTGTTCCCAGAGAGGCATCACCTTGAACGCTGCCTCTCAGGGAAGCTCTCCAAAAAGAGTGAATAATCTCCCTATTGTGTGCCCCAGATGTTCTTCAAATCACTGTTTCCACACTGTCTGCCCCCAGATTGTTTGCCTGCCTTCTCTTCAGTAGCAGTGCAGTGCCCTCCAGGGTCTATCCCAGTCAAGCCCACTGACCTTTAAAACTCCAGGCTTTAGGCCCCACCAGTTGCAAGAACTCATAAAATTTAGCCTCTCTCATTTTCTAAGCCAGTAGCTTTGCAGCAATGATCTCCTTGTGCATTCCCCTATGTGCTGCTCTGTCTAGACCATGGTTCTCTCCCCTCTGCAGCACCCGCAACCTGTTTCTTCCCTAAAGTATGTCTCTGTACTTCTTACCGTCTTTGATGTGGCCTCTTCTTTCCCTTTAGTTGTGAATTTTTTTCCCATCGGTCTTCAGGTCAGTTCTGGGATATTTAGGATGATTTGATAGTTATCTAGTTGGGTTCATGGAACGAGACCAGCCTAGGGTCCTCCTACTCCACCACATGCAGCACGCCCCCGAGACACTCCCTGAAGCACCAGGCCCTGGGCACTACATGACATCTTCTTCTAAAGCTATTACTTCCAGGAGCAGGAGACATAACTGGCTTTTCTAACACAGAGAAGAAGGCAGAGACTTAGACAAAATGCCAAGATGGAGGGATTTCTCCCAAATGAAAGAATAAGAAACAGATATAAGTAACATACCTGATGGAGAATTTAAAGAAACAATCAAAAGGGTACTCACTGGGCTTTAGAAAAGAAGAGAAGACATCAATGAGACTGTTACCACAGAGATAGAAAAGTTCAAAAAGAATCAGAGATGAAGAATGCAATAAACAAGATTGGAAACAGGCATGATGCAATGAACAGCAGGCTGGAAGAAGCAGAGGAATGAATTAGCGGCCTAGAAGACAAAATAATGGAAAATAATGAAGCTGAACAGAAGAGAGAGAGAGGAATTATGCAACATGAGAATAGACTTAGGGAACTCAGTGACTCCATCAAACATAATGACATTTGTGTTATAGGAGTCCTAGAAGAAGAGACAGTAAAGGGGGAAGAAAATTTATTTCAAGAGATAATAGAAGAAAATTTCCCTAATCTGGGGAAGGAAACGGACATTCAAATCCAGGAGGCAGAGAACTCCCATCAAAATCAACAAAAGCAGGCCAACACTAAAGCAGGCCAACACCAAGTCATATTGTAATTAAATTTGCTAAATATAGTGATAAAGAAAAAATCTTAAAAGCAGCAAGACAAAAGAAGTCCTTAACTTACAAGGGAAAACCCATAAAGGTAGCTGGATATTTCTCAACAGAAACCTGGCAAGCCAGAAGGGATTGGCATGATATGTTCAAGGTGCTAAATGGGAAAAACGGGCAGCCAAGAATACTCTATCCAGCAAGGCTGTCATTCAGAATAGGAGAGATAGTTTCCTAGACAAGCAAAAACTAAAGGAGTTTGTGACCACTAAACTAGTCCTGCAAGAAATATTAAAGGGGACTCTGAGTGCAAAGGAGAGACCAAAACTGACAGAGACAAGAATGGATCAGAGGAAATCTCCAGAAACAATGACAAAGCAAGTAATAAAATGGCACTAAATACATATCTATTGATAATTACTAGAGTGTGAATGGACTAACTGTTCCAATCAAAAGACACAGAGTATCAGAATGGATTAAAAAAAACCAAAAGACTCATCTATATACTGCCTTCAAGAGACTCATTTTAGACCTGAAGTCACCTGTAGATTGAAAGTGAGGGGGTGGAGAAATATTTGTCACTCAAATGGATGTCAAAAGAAAGCTGGAGTAGCAACACTTATATTGGACAAACTAGACTTTAAAATAAAGACTGTAACAAGAGACACAGAAGAGAATTATATAATCATAAAGAGGACAACCCAACAAGAAAATATAACAATTGTAAATAGTTATGCACCAACATAGGAGCACCCAAATACATAAAACAGTTCATAACAAATATAAAGGAACTAATCAATAATAATAATACAATAATATTAAGGGACATTAACACCCCACTTACATCAACGGGCAGATCTTTTAAACATAAAATAAACAAGGAAACAATGTCTTTGAATGACACACTGGACCAGATGGACTTAACAGATATATTCAGAACATCCATCCTAAAACAGCAGAATACAACAGCAGAATTCTTTTCAAGTGCACATGGAACATTCTCCAGAATAGATCGCATATTAGGTCACAAAGCAGGCCTTAACAAATATAAAAAGATTGAAATCGTCCTATGCACCTTTTCTGACCACAACACTATGAAACTAGAAGTCAACCACAAGAAAAAAAATTGGGAAAGACCAAAAATACACAGACATTAAACAACATGTTGCTGAACAATGAATGGGTCAACCAGAAAATCAAAGAAGAAATAAAAAAAATACATGGAAGCAAATGAAAATGAAAACACAATGGTTCAAAAATCTTTGGGGTGCAGCAAAAGTGGTCCTAAGAGGGAAGAAGAGAGCAATACAGGCCTACCTAAGAAGCAAGAAAAATCTCAAATACGCAACCTAACTTTACACCTAAAAAGAGTTAGAAAAAGAATAACAAAATCTAAAGCCAGCAGAAGGAAGGAATTAATAAAGATTAGAGGAGAAACAAATGATAAATAGACTCTAAAAAAATAATAGAACAGATCAATGATACCAGGAACTAGTTCTCTGAAAAAATTAATAAAATTGATAAACTCCTATCCAGACTTATCAAAAAGAAAAGAGGAAGAACCCAAATAAATAAAATCACAAATGAGAGAGGAGAAATAACAACCAACATCACAGAAATACAAACAATTGTAAGAGAACATTATGAAAAACTGTATGCTAACAAATTGGACAACCTGAAAGAAATGGGTAAGTTCTTAGGAACATATAAGCCACTAAAACTGAAACAGGAGGAAATAAAACAGTTGAACAGACCCGATAACCAGCAAAGAAATTGTATCAGTAATCAAAAATTCCCCGACAAACAAAAGTCCAGGGCCAGATGGCTTCACAGGCAAATTATACCAAACATTTATTTATTTTATTTATTTATTTTTAAAGATTTTTTTATTTCTTTGACAGAGAGAGACACAGCGAGAGAGGGAACAACAAGCAGGGGGAGTGGGAGAGGGAGTAGCAGGCCTCCCGCTGAGCAGGGAGACCGACATGGGGCTCGATCCCAGGACCCTGGGACCATGACCTGAGCCGAAGGCAGACGCTTAACGACTGAGCCACCCAGGCGCCCCTATACCAAACATTTAAAGAAGAGTTAATACCTATTCTTCTCAAACTATTCCAAAAAAATAGAAAAGGAAGGACAACTTCCAAATTCATTCTATGAGGCCAGCATTACTGTGATACCAAAACCAGATAAAGACTCCACTAAAAAAGAGAACTACAGGCCAATATCCCTGAAGAACATGTATGCAAAAATTCACAATAAAATACTAGCAAACTGAATCCAATAATACATCAAAAAAATCATTCACCACGATTAAGCGGGATTTATTCCTGGGTTGTAAAGGTGGTTTAATATTCACAAATCAATCAATGTGATACATCACATTAATAAAAGGATAAGAACCATGTGATCATTTTAATAGATGTAGAGAGAGCATTTGACAAAGTGCAACATCCACTCATGATAAAAACCCTCAACAAAGTAGGTTTAGAGGGAAAATACCTCAACATAATAAAGGCCATATCTGAAAAACCCATAGCTAATATCTATCTAAACCCATATCATTCTATGATATTAGCTATGGGTTTTTCAGATATGGCCTTTGATATGATAGGATAAGATGGGGGGACTTCAATTAACATTAAATGTGCCTATTGTAATATAAGATAGAAAAGCCTTGGGCTTATAAAAGACATTTTTTTTTCATTGAGCATAGAAGTCACACAAAAGCAGAATTTGATTAAATACTACTATCTTTGTGTCAGAAGAGACCTCAGAAATCCAGAAGGTAAGCTTCTTGACTTCTCATCTAGTGCTGCTTCCACAGAGTCCAAAGGGTCTCCACTTCATGTTCAGGACTAAATACATATCTATCAATAATTACTTTGAAAGCAAACTTTCTCCCATCAGGTGTATTAGTTTCCTATGGCTGCTATAACAAACGATCGCAAACATGTTGTTTTAAAACAATAAAAATGTATCCTCTTACAGTTACGTAGGCTAGAATTCCAAAATCCTTATTCCTGGACTGAAATCAGGGTGTCCACCTTGATGGAGGAGGGCCAGGCTCTCTCCAGAGGCTCTAGGGGAGAATTCATCCCTTGCCTCTTCCAGCCTCTGGTAGCAGCCATCATTCCTTGGTTTGTACACACAGCACTCCAGTCGTCAAAGCCAGTGTCTTCAAATTTCTCTCTGCTCTGTCTTCACATTGCTTTCTCTGTGTGACTATGTGGCATCTATGTCTGTCTTTTTCTTATAAAGACACTTGTGAATGCCTTTAGGGACCACCCAATTATCCACAATGGTCTCCTCACCTAAAGACCCTTAATCACAATTGCAAAGACCCTGTTTTCCAAACAGGGTAACATTTACAGGTTCCAGAGATTAGGACCCAATATCTTTGGGGGCTTTTATTCAGCCTGTCACACACAGCCAACTACTGCATGACTCATCAGGTGTGTTCAGAAAGTTTACCGACATGGTAGGGCAGGATTGAGACAAGCAGTCCCAAGACAATTGTCAGCTGTAATACTGAGCCAGTCATTCATGTAGCCCTGGTATCAGGGCAGATCAATTCCTCAGACGCACATGAAGACTCGCTCCATTTATAAGGCATGTATAGATGACATTGTGTGCAAAGGGATTTAGGTTGTTGGGTACTGTGTCTGCACAGCTTGCCTCTTAGATCCCAGCTAAAGAACGGTGCCCTATCTTGCAAACCAAGAGCTCTTCCTATAGGACAAGAAAAACCTTTGTTGTTATTTAAACTTTTTAAATGCTTATTTTGAAATAATCATAGGTACACATGAAATTGCAAAGAAATGTACCCAGAGACCTCTTGCACTCAGCCTGCCCCAGTGTTAACATCTTGCATCACTATAGTCCAATGTCAAAACCAGGAAATTGACATTGATATAATCCACATAGCTTATTCAGAAGATCCCTATTTTTACCTGATTAAATAATAGCAAAGGACTTTTTAATTCTTTATATTTATTTTAGAAATAAGTGGCCAGATACCACTATTAACAGCCTGCCTGTTTGAGCACACATTCAAAGATGAAACGCATGCTTGCGTTTAGAGGTATAGAAAAGCTCTCACCAGGAGATGGCACCTTAAATGTATGTTATGAAGCTCATGAGCTAGGAAGCTGGTGCACTTGCTTCTCATTCCTGCTTCCCAGCATTTCATTTGCTACAATATAGCAAATAATGAAATAAATTTAAAGGCACGAATCCAATATTATATTCCACTTAGAGTTGTTTGGTTGTTTACATGTGTAGTTAGAGTTGTTACGTGACAGGGTTGTGACTTTCATAGTGGAGCTTCATGAATTGTAATGAATTGTAAAATATTTTTAGGGCAGGTTATTATTTTCTCTGAAAGGGATATTATGCTTTCAATGTTAAGGTCTATGCACTTTTCTTTGTGTCACATTTTCTACTTGTGGTGTTGCCAGCCTGAGGACAGGAGAAGGCATTCAGGAAGAAGGTAAAAATTCAGCACATTCTCCATGAGGGGTCAAAAACAGGGGGGACTTCTGGGGGCCCAAGATAACAGAAGCTAAGTCCAAATCTCACCAAACATCCTCATAATTTCACAGATCAACAAGAAAAATAAGATTACATAAATCTAATGCCTTTGACTGGACAAACTCCACATTACCTGAGGGTGGAAAACCAGAAACTTTTCCTCAGGCTGGGTTAGAGGGCGAGGGGATTCCTACTGTGTGAAAGACAAAAGAGGAGATTGAACTAAAATCATCACTAGAAAAAAGAAAGACCACAAGAAGTACAATAGTAAAAAGAAAAAAAGAAGAAAAAGGTGTTCAGTCTTGGCGGATCAGCATACTGACCAAAGGAAAAGGGCTGGGAGTGAGAGGGGCCTCAGAAGACAGTCCTTCCCGAAAGGCGACACTTGTGGGAGGGGTATCCTTTGGAAACTGTGGGCATGGGAAAACAAGATGGGTGGTGGGCCAGGGTAGAGATGTAAATTCTGTGAGGCAAAAGAAACCCCCCCCCCAATAAAACTGACACATGAGTCCTTCTCCCAGTGCCTTAGGCCCTCAAGAAAGGGGGAATCTTCTAAAGGGGGGCTCGAGCGAATTATACCTCAGAGTAGTGCAGTGTGGAACCATGCTGGAACCTAAGGCAAAAAGAAATTTCAGCAATATTGATCCTGTCTATAAATTTTGATATTTTGCTCATCATGGATTTTTATGTTCATTCTGATTTTTTTAAAAATACTGCATTGAAATATTTATTTTGATTACCGAGGTTTTTGGTACCTCCTTAGATTGTATTCTTCCCTCACCTTCCCCTTCTTCTGGTCCTGTGTCTGGAGTCTCCTAAGCAGAGGCCTGGGTGTGGGGGCTGTCATCAAGTGCTGCTCTGGGGACACGTACATTTCCAGACTTCCAGTTCTCCGCAAATGCTGGTGAAGTGCCTCTGGGAGCCCCCAAAATTATCTGAGAAAGAACTGTGGGTGCTGGCTGTTGGATGGGAGAGCCCACCAAGAGATTAGGGGGAAGTGTCCAAGGGATCAGTGGAGATCTGGGGGCAGCACTCACATGATTTCCTACAGAGGCCATTTTCCAATATCGATCTTTAAACGCTCCTTAGCTCAATCCCCGCACCAACCTCACTGTCCTCACCCGCAGTAGTTCTCTTGACTCAATGGCCTATTATATCAGTCATACTGATAGACATTTTCTATCAACATGCTCACTCACAGGGTTCCCTGACCTGGAAGGAATGGTTGTTCACAACGGATGACTGGGGCAGGGCTGACAGAGGTGAGCCTCGGAAAACCAAACCCTGGTCTGTTCTTTCCAAGACTTCATTGGACCACTGGCCTAGATGAGTTATAGATTCTTCTCTCTGTTCTGTCTTTATGGAGAGGATCTGGCAGGGTCAAGAGGATGAATCAGCACAAATATAGGTCCATTATTGGAAAACACATTCAAAGTAAATAATGGACTGGAAGTAGATAAAAGGCATAATCTTTGCATTTGGAAATTGTCATGTATTTTCTATACAAACTCTCTGTAGCTCTTCTCTGCAGGACAGAAGACTATGAATCAGTGAGGACAGCCAGTAAAAATCCCCTACCCTATGCACAACCACAGAATTTGAGGAGAAACAGATATTTTTTTCTAGGAGTAAATGGTGCACTGGTATATGGCATGCCTTTAGAAACGTGAAGAAAATGTGAGTGTGAACCTTAATACATTTTCACAAAATTACCCATGTGGCCAGCACTTAGATCAAGAACTAACACCAAAAGCCCCCTAATACCCCCACCCAGTAAGAGCCTCCCCAGCTAATCACTCTCCTGAAATCTAAGCCCATAGATTGTTAGCCTGGTTTTGTATATTATATAAACGAAATGGAGCAATATGTACTCTATTATATCTGGCTTCTTTTGCACAAATATTATGATTGTGATATTCATGTTGTTTGTGGCAAGAATTTGTTTATTGTAATTGCTGTAAAAGATTCCCTTTTGTGAATATACTCCAATTTATTTCACTATTTTACAGTTGTTGGACATTTGGGTTGTTTTTAGATTGGGGCTGTTAGTTTAATATGGCTGCTATGAACCTTATGCATGTACATTCCTGCCTTCTAGGACATGTCTGGGAACATATGAAGACAGTCCTCGGGGTTATGTGTAGGAATTAAGTTGATGTGTTTCACAGAGCTTTTCTAAGTTTGTATGTTTTTGAGTAGAATTGTATACGTACAACTAAGGAGACTGTTACTTGAAACAGGATGCCTCCTCCCATGGCATGAATACATGACCATTGTTGAACTTAAATTCCATTTTCAAGAGAGCATTTTCTAACATGGTAACCCCTTCTGCTAGTCCAATTACAGTATATCCACAATATCTAATGTTTCTCTTATTAGGAACTTAAAATTATTAGTTCTCTGGTACATGGACACATTAGGAATGCATTTTCACAAGTGAGGGTGGGAGCATAGCAGAGTAGCTTCGAGTCTGTTTCTAAGAGGCATGCAGGTAATCCCCAAATCTTATCTTCCTGCATTAAATACTAGATACTAGAAATTGTGCTCACCTATTCAGACCTCTCCACTCTTCATATTTTTAAGCCAGTGTGAGGTCTGACATGTCACACATCTTTTTTTTTTTTTCAAATTTTATAATACATTTCTTTTTTTTTATTATGTTATGTTAATCACCATACATTACATCGTTTTTGATGTAGTGTTCCATGATTCATTGTTTGTGTACAACACCCAGTGCTCCATGCAGAACGTGCCCTCTTTAATACCCATCACTAGGCTAACCCATCCCCCACCCCCTCCCCTCTAGAACCCTCAGTTTGTTTCTCAGAGTCCATAGTCTCTCATGGTTTGTCTCCCTCTCCGATTTTCCCCGCTTCATTCTTCCCCTCCTGCTATCTTCTTCTTCTTCTTCTTTTTAACATATAATATATTATTTGTTTCAGGGGTACAGGTCTGTGATTCAACAGTCTTACACAATTTACAGCGCTCACCATAGCACATACCCTCCCCAATGTCTATCACCCAGCCACCCCATCCCTCCCACCCCCACCACTCCAGCACCCGTCAGTTTGTAAGAGTGGTTTTAACATTTTTTGCCTGAGTGTAAGACTCATCTGCAAAACAAATTAAAAATAAATTCTGCGTCCAACTACATCAATGAGGAACCTGGGAATGGCTATTTTCTAAAACTGATTTTATGATCAGGCAAGATTTGAAAACAGTGCAAAAGAATATTACAAACTATTGCATATTTGGTATGCTCAAACAAATTGTGTGTGTAGAGTCATGGTTTCTGAGGCTTCCTGTAAAAAAAGAAAGGAGACTTAGACATCCAATAAATTGTGTGTATGTGTGTGTGTGTGTGTGTGTGTCTGCCTATGGAATAAATTACTAATTCTTTTATTTTATTCTGTTCTTCGGCATTACTGGTCATTCAAGCAGTGTTTTCATTTATTTAGCAGGTATTTATTCAGTGCTCACAAAGAACCATATTTTTTAAAAGTTATGTGTAATATGATTTCCGCCTGAAAGAATTCTAGATATGACACTCACAGAAGTAACTAAATCATAAAGCATGATGATGTTGTATAAACAAAGTGCTACAGGAATGTTCAGAAGGGGAAAATAATTCCTAACCACTTTTAGCCTTTTCTGCTTCACTTTCACCACTCCGCCATACACACCAGACCAACGATCGCTAGGGTTCACTGTGATCCATGTTTATCATTACCGCTTATTAAAAATGTAAATCTAAATGGTGAGATTAACATTTTATACAGTTCAAAATAGAAAACAGGAGTAAGAATAACAGCATACAAAGGTGATTTCTCACTTAATTTTAAGCTTTCTGCGAAACAAAATTTACCCACTGTTCTTTCTCCAAATCCCGGAACAGTGCCTAGGATGTAGTGGTTGATTGTAAATATTTCTTGAATGAAGAGTGAAAAGATGTAGTAGGACTTAATCACATTATTGATATGACTCAAAAAATGAAATTACTCTTTGACCTTTAATTGCACAAGAAAGTCACTATTTAGTGTGGAAATAATGTGTGGCGATGCAGGCATCTTTGATAGTCATTGAAAGTCAGTACGACATAGAGTTTAACAGTTGGTTGGACTTAGACTCGGAGTCTGAAAGAACTTAGACTAAGTCTCACTCTCCTACACGCTGAGTGAACTAAGGTTTTAGTTTCCTAATCTATAAACAAGGTTGGTAAGAGTAATTTCTATACTCGCAGGATTGTTGAGAGGATTACATGAGGTTATGTGGGAAAAGCTCCTTGAACAGAGCCTAATGCATGGTAGATTGAAGAAATAGGAGCAGCTCACCATTAGCCTAATCCTGTGAGTTAGGTAAAGCCAGTCCTTATGCAGATTCTTTCCTGCTATCTGTTGGAATACTGGCATAAGAAAAGCATAAATCTTGTGATGACTGAGATATCAACAGTGACCTCTAGAGCTGTGTTACATTCAACCTACACAACCATATGTAGCAGCTCTGACTGAGCCACCGTCGTCACTGTCATTATTATTGTTAATGTTGTTCTAGTTCTTCAAATTGTATCTGTAGAAGAAGAAAGTATCCTAAATATTCCAAAAAGCTGGCTAAGCTCCTTTTTGCCTAAGATGATTATTACTACATTTTATCAAGAGAAACTTAACATAGAAATATTTATACTATAGAATATGAAATAGAACTCCAAATTGTCCTTAAACTAGATTATAACTATTTATAAATAAATACATGGTTTGGAAAATAATCTTTGGAGTGATGACATGAAAATGTAGACAGTTGTTTCTAATTTAAAAACTGTACATTGATTCTTGTTATAATACTTATGTCATAAACATACACAGTTATATATTTATATCCATCAGCTATGAAGGAACTTTCAGCAGAAAGTCATTTAAAAATATGGGAGAGAGACTTTTTTGGAGAGACTTTAGAAGACAAGTGGGAAAGACATGGGGATATGATGGAAGCAAAATGGAAATTTAGGAGCAGTGGAGATGAATGTATAGAATAACAAGGTGTTAAAAAGATGTTTATCTTTCAAGCTGCTATTTTTTAATGTTCAAGTAATCATATGGTATAGAATCTTTCCTTTGAATTTTCTTATGCTTTACTTTGTTAATCATCAACTTCTAATAGAAGTTCCAGGAAGGCCAGGTGGTTCTATGTACTACATGTGAGCTTAAGGGAATAGAAATAACCCATTTTCAGAAGAGCCTTTACCTCTACCCCTCTGAGATGGTTTCTTTGCACTTTGAGCTGCATGTCTTTGCCATCTTGACATGCTTCCTTATAGTGCTAGAAGGAAGATAGGTGTCTTCCTCCACTCTTCCAATCGAGCCAGAGTTTGTGCTTGATTAACATAGCATTTCAATTCTATCTTGTTTTCCCCCATTGCCATCACCTAATAGTGTTTCTTGCATTTCAAAAACAATTGAGCTTGTTTTACTAACATTTTGAGAAGAGCTTGTGACATTATTAATGTTCTCCATCAATTAGATCTATTAATTCTTCTTAGTCACTGAAGAAGGATTAATTTGGTTAGCTAGGAATGGACTCAGTTGTGTTTCCAAATTAGTGAACTTATTTTCATCCAGATGTTGGAAAGCTAGAGGGGTCCTGCTTTAAGAGTAGAATCATTGGATCTAAAATTTTGTTTTGGGAGTCCTGTGGCCATAAGAACCTAGTGATCCTGATCCTCGGCTTTTGGCTTGAGCTGTTTGTGAAATTTGTCATCTGAATTGAATTATTCAGAATGAAGAAATATTAGTAACACAAAAATGGTTCACCTTGTTCACATTAATGACAAAATAAACATGGTTACATCATTTGTGGCCTGTGGAGTCCTCAGAGGACTTCTGCACATACTGTATCCATGAGAACCCCCAACATGGTGTGGTTGGTATGTGATCCCCATTTTGGTGGTGAGAAAGATGAAACTCAGAGAGGTCAGATGCCTTTTCAAGGGTTGTGGTGTTAGTGAGTGGCAGAAACTGGACTGGAGCCCAGATTTCCCGATTCTAAGCCTATCATGCCAAGGTCAGATGCTAAGTGATAGGGAGTTAACAGACATAAATAAGCTATATTTTGGCCCCTTTGGTTGAGATTTTGAACCATGACCTAAATTTGCCTTCTTTTTCTATGAGGCATTTCCATCTCTCTCTGTCCCACTTTCTTGAGAATGTAAATTAATCTCTGCTAATCTAGCTGAATCAGTAGGCAGACTAAAATAATATCCCTGGGAGGGATGTACTTTCATTTATCTTAATGGGGCATTAATTTTGAGACTTAATTATCAGAAACAGTGTCCCTTTACACTTATGGTAACCTATGCAGAGCTGCAAAATACAATCAGTTGGTGCTTGTGCAGATGTGGGATTTGGTGCTGGAGGGAGATCCAGGGACAGAAGTTCAGGTCCTAGCTGTTGCTCTCTGGATGTGATGAATGTTTCTTCCATTGCTTTTCTACATCCAGGGGTTGATCCAGGGGCTGACTACAAGAATAAATTTTTTCTAGACATGCACACATATCGATGTTGTTTGCATCAGGTCTCTTCAAAGCCTATCACAGAAAGTGTGTGAGGGTGGTAGTTGGGGGGGCGGGGAGTCACATTCCTGAATGATCTTAAATTGTAACTTTGACATTTTCTTCACATGAGGATACCAAGATCATTTTGTGGTATACCGTCTTTGAAAGTGTGGGTTTTAGAATGAGATGACCTGCTTTCCAATTCTGGCTCCGCCTCTTACCACTGTGTGACTTAGGCAACTCACAGAATCTTTCTGTGACACAGCATCCTTATCTTTGTAATTGGTTTTAAGAATAACAGGTACCTTATGGAATGGTTGAGGGTGCAGTGAAAATCTATCTTTTAAGCACTAGAAACAATAAGCATGGGCTATTATTATTTGTGTGTTAGAGTAAAAATGGCAATTTGTAAGGTGCAAGCTCTTACAATATACGACAATTTTTATAAACGTGATAGGATATTTCATCAAAATTTTTGATGTATTGAAAGTCTCAAGGAATGGAAATATTCCTACTTTCTTGCTAAAGAATTCCCTCTTTGAAACTTACTCGTGGATTCTTGTCTGTTTGTGATGAGCATATAGATATTCCAATTTAAAATCAGGTAGCATTCATAAGAGTGATGTAAGCATGGAATACTTTTAGTCATAGAATTTTTTTTTTATTTATTCTAATAATCATGTTAGGCCCTTTCCCTCATTCTGTCAATGCCCTTTTGTGGAGCCATTGAGTCCAAGGTAAAAAATTAATCCTAAGGGCCAGTTCAGGTACCTCATCATCATCTTTTCTCCACCATTCAGTTCACAGGGATGCTCTCCTTCCTCTGAATACCAACTCACCTCCTCTAATTTTACCACCACTAATTTGGCATGTAGATATTTCATTACGCCTTTAGGCTTATGGTTATATACCTCTCCCCTTCACTAGATTTTAAGCTCTTTTAAGGTAAGAACTTGTTTTGCAATCCCTGAGTCAACCTACACCTCTGACTCTTGAGTCCATAGGTATTGTCTCTTTTTCACCCCTGTCACTCCAGGGGCAAAGTTCAAATGCCCTGATGATTTCCTTAGGAGGTCCATCTAAAACAAGCATTTCATGAGTTTCAGAAAAATTTACACATTATTTTGGGGAGGGCCAATTGTAAGTGGCCACACTGTTGAGAACACATATGGCGCTCATCTCCTTTTCTCTCTATCTTGCTGCCTTCCACTCTGCCCTTACTAGAGTGCCCCTCCAGAGTTTCAGATTCTTTTTTCTGTAGTATTTTGGATCTTTTCCACTTTCCTTTAGTGCCTTCAGGGACAGCCAATTCCTCACAAATAATTTGGGTGAAAACATTCTCTCCAAATTCTTACTCCTTTGCTTTTCCCAGAGCAGCGACTAGCACTTTTGTAATGCATATACAATGAGCACTCAGTAAATGTTGCCTGGTGATACAAAATGCTTGATTATGATAGAAACAACTGTGGTAATTGGGGGCAGGTGGTGAGGGTTTCTTGGAAAATCTGGGAAGGGACTCTCTTGGGTATGAGATCATAACCCCTTGCTATGGATTGAATGTTTCATATGTTGAAATCTTAGCGATCAAGGTGATAGCATTAGGAGATAGGGCCTTTGAGAGGTGACTAGGTCATGAGGGAAGAGCCCTCATAAAAGGGATGAGTGCCTTATAAAAGAAACCTCAGAGAGCTTCTTAGCCCCTTCTACCATGTGAGGTTACAGCAAGAAGATGGACATCTGTGAGGAAGCGAGTTCTCACCAGATGTGGAATCTGCTGGTGCCTTAATCTCAGACTTCCCAGCCTCCAGAACTGTGAGAAATAAATTTCTGTTGCTTAGAAGCCACTCCAGTCTATAGTGTTCTGTTACAGCAGCCCAAGCGGACTAAGACACCTCCCCAACAGGACCACACAATAAAGGAATCTGTTCTTACAAATAGTGCAAGCATTTTAAGGAGAGGTCTGGTCTTAAACTGGCTACTACCACTTTTTTTTTTTATTTAAATTCAATTAATTAACTTACAGTGTATTATTAGTTTCAGAGGTAAAGATCAGTGATTCATCAGTCTTATATAATACCCTGTGCTCATTACATCATGTGCCCTCCTTAACGTCCATCACCCAGTTACCCCATCCCCCCACCCCACTCCCCTGCAGCAACCCTTAGTTTGTTTCCTATGATTAAGGGTCTCTTATGGTTGGTCTCCCTCTCTGACTTCATCTTGTTTTATTTTTTCCTCTCTTCCCCTATGATCCTCTGTTTTGTTTCTTAAATTCCACATATGAGTAAAATCATATGATAATTGTCTTTCTCTGATTGACTTATTTTGCTTAGCATAATACCTTCTAGTTCCTTCCATGATATTGCAAATGACAAGATTTCATTTTTTGATGGCTGAGTAATATTCCATTGTGTATATATACCACATCTTCTTGATCCATTCATCTGTTCATGGATATCTGAGCACTTTCCATAGTTTGGCTATTGTGTTCATTGCTGCTCTAAACACTGAGGTACAGGTGCCCCTTCAGACCATTATATTTCTATCTTTGGGGTAAATCCCTAGTAGTGCAATTGCTGGGTCATAGGGTAGCTCTATTTTCAACTTTTTGAGGAACCTCCCTATTGATTTCCAGAGTGGCTGCACCAGCTTGCATTCCCACCAACAGTGTAAGAGGGTTTCCCTCTCTGTGTGTCCTTTAACTAATAACCTCAGTTAGAACTGATAATCACTGGAGAGCTTATTACTCTAATCTCAAGCCTGGGAAATATCTGGAAGAGTTTGTTTCTCTTAACTCGCACTGACTGTGTGGAAGGGTCATGTGCGTCAGAGGAATACTGAATATTCACTCATATCCAAGCAGACAGACTGCAAGCTATAAGCAATACCTAGCTAGTACTCCCTGTGCGGGGGAGTCAGGTTATGTTCTCTATCTTTTCCCCTGCGACAGGGCAAAGTATTGAAAGTTTCCAGAACCCAGAGGCCAAAGAGAGCCCATGTTCTTCATAAGAACAGCTGATCGGAGATAAGTGGTTGCTGGTTTCCAGAGGAGAGAGCCTTGAAAAGGAGGCTAGAACTCTAGAAATTAGGACTGGAGAGGAGATGTTGTCTTTTTATGACTCAAGAGATTCAGGAGGTAAAACGCTGTGGAGCTGGAGGGAGGACACGCTGGCTCCTCCTACAAGAAGCAGGGCTTCAGGCTCAGGTGTGGACATGAACTCTGCCTTAGCACATTGTAAGCAGAATTATGAGTGCATATACAGGCCTTCTGGTTAACACTTTAGGAAGTTTTTGTAAGTTGACACAAAAATCACATCATAAACATTGGAGGATAGAATAGACCAGTGTTACCCAAAGTGTGGACTGCAAGATATTTTAGGTGGTGTGTAGCTCATCTTTTAATTTTTTATACACTTGCATTTACTAAAATATATAGAAAAATAAAGAATTAGTATATAAAGAAAATAAAGAATTAGTACATTAAGCCCACAATTTCACACACAGGTAACAATCCCCTTCTGCAAATAGCAAGAACTATAGGTGATGTGTTCAAGCATGTCCAGAATTGTTTCAGGACTTTGATAACTGAAAATTTCACCCAAACCCTCTGTAATATGGACAGTACAGATGATATGGACTGCTAGTATGGATTTGTGTAGATTGAACATCCATATTCACCATCACACGTTTTTCAGGGATCCAAGAAAAGAAGGGGTTTGGGCTATTTAAATAACTTGAAGGTGGTATGTGAATAGCCACATTTGGGACGGTAGGTTAGACAACCACTTGGTGGAGATGTTGCAGAAGAGATTCAAGCACTAAATGGGTAAAATGGACTTTGAGGTCCCTTTCCTGCTGGAGAACGTATAATTCTTATGGGACTTGAAGAAAGGTACCTTCTAAGGAAGGGATAATGTAGCTGGTGTCAAAGGATACAGGACCTTCTTAACATTCCCTTAATGACAGGGACCGGCCCTTGCTGGGCAAGGGCTAGTTTTCTTTAGACATCTTGTACTGTGCGAGACGCCTCCACAATGAACAGCCGTGCCACATCCACACAACTTTTGAATGTTTTGCTGGGCATATCTTTGGATGAAAAATCTCTTGATAATTATATGAACCTAAAACTTAACTGTATTTGCTGCCTTAACAGCATTTTTTCACAAGTATAATATACACCCATTTTTCCAGGTATACGACTCTCGTCATTATTCACTGGATCATTATTTTAATAGTGAAAATCCATTTTAATTTTTTGTAAATTACTTTTATTCCTATTAAAATTAGGACAATTTTCTAAATTTTTAAGGCATTGTGAGTTTATTTGGGTTATATCATCTATCAATTTTGTATCTGGTGCTGCTTAAAAAGTTTGGAAGTTGTAGCTTCCTACATATATTCTTTTGTCATTAATAGGGCACCCATTTGCCAAAGATCAGGCCCTGTGATCTGGTGAGAGAATTTAATTCAGTACTTGTGTCATAGAAATTCTAAATACTGGGATTTCTAGAAAACTTAATTAGAAGTTCCACAACAAACCCTGAAGATATCTGGACTTCTACACTATTTCAATCCCAATAGATCTTATTTATTAGATAAGATTTTTTTTTAGGTAGATGAAAGAAATATCTCTATCTCACAAAAATATTTAGCCCAACTATTCATCTTTTTAGCTTAGCTGTCCTCAGACTTCAGTGCACATTGAATGACCTTGGCTTGGCCACTTGTAGAAAATGCTGGTTCATAGGTCACATCATCATAAGCTTGCATTTTGAAGAAGTGTCTTCATATTTCTGATATAGGTCATTCTTGAGTCACAAATTTCAGAACACTGCTTGAGATTGTATGATTTATACTGGAGTTGAAGAGAAAACCAAACCAGACCTTGATATCTTGCCTGTCAAAATACTTTCCTACAGGCCCCTCAAGTATAATAGACCCTGTTGTTCCTGTGGGTAGAATCAACCAGTTTTTTAAAACAAGTATTTCTAATTTCTTCCCTGGCTGAAAGGGAATTATCCTAGTTTCAGAAAATATATCTCATTGGGACTGTAGATGCATTACAATGAAAAAATTTAACATTTTTAAGCTAAATGATGTATTTCATTAGGTCACTTAAGTTCAAGGCTATCATACACATCTTAGTTTACGAAACTGATTAAGAGTAAAACAAATAAAATGAACTTTGGTTGATATTTATTTGAATCCATTAGAAAAGCTATTCTGAACCTTCTACTTTAAAGGAAATTCAATCAATTTCAGGCTATTGAATCTCAGACTTAGGTTTGGCAAAGGACGCACCAATGTTCATGTGGCACTTCAGCTGCCACCTTTTGCAAAAAACTCTAAACAGCTTAGAAGATCTAACATTTGAAAGGCTGAAAATTAATTAGCTGAAGTTAGTACAAATGTTGGTTACTAAGTGCACTAGGCAGGGATCTTCCTAGAAACAGAAACACACTTTTTCTCATATATAGAGAGAGATTTTAAGGAGTTGTTTTAAGGAATTTTAAGGAATTGTTTCATGTGATTATAGGAACTGGCAAGTATAAAATCTAAGCTGACAGACTGAAAATTCCAGCAGGAGTTGCTATTTCAGTCTTTACTCCAAAGGAGTCTACAGGCAGAATTCTTTCTTTTCCAGGTGAGCTCAGTCTTTTCTCTTAAGTCGTTCAACTGATTGGATGAGAACCATGTACATTGTGGAGGGTAATCTGCTTTACTCAAAGTCTACTAATTTAAATATTTATAACATCTAAAAAAAAAAAATCTTCCCAGCAACATCTAGACTAGTGCTAGACTAAACAGCTAGGCACCAGAGTCTATCCAAATTGACACATGCAATTCACCACCACAGTAAGCCAAATAATGAAGAACCAAAATGAATCATAATGGAGACCTTAAACTTGAAATAATGGTGTCATCTTTGAAAACTATGCCACCGCATTACCTAACCTAAGTATTTTTCCCCCCCCTCTACACCACCATAATGTTGGAAATGCCTGTTTTAGGGGAAATCTTGGCCACTTTCCATGCCAAAAATTAATGAATAGGTTGTATTTATAAAATGATGGAGAAAGGTTTAAAACTCTAGGAGGTTTAAAATCAGACAGAAGGATTTTTCTGCATTCCTCCCTACTCCCACCCTCCCTTTTAGTAGAAGTGGATAGAGTTTTATCTAATGGTCCAACTCTGTGAACACAAGATGGGCAACTCTTCCTCCCCTCCAGTGAAAAGACCCCCTGGCCTTGCTTGTGACAGTGATAACTGACCATAATGTCACCCAATCACAAGCTTTATTTTTTCTTATCTCTTTGTAACAGATAAGATTATAATTTAGGGGCATCTGGGTGGTTCAGTCGGTTAAGCATCTGCCTTCAGCTCAGGTCATGATCCCAGGGTCCTGGGATTGAGGCCCGCATCGGGCTCCCTGCTCAGTGGGGAGCCTGTTTCTCCCTCTTCCCCTCTCCCTACTTGTGCTCTGTCTCTCTCTCTGTCAAATAAATAAATAAAATCTTTTTAAAAAAAGATTATAATTTAGTTATCACCCTCATCTTATAAGGATAAAACCAAATTTCTAGCCATTAATTCAGCTGCTGCTTTCTGTATCCTGTAGCTTTATGACTCTAACTCTGAGCCAAAACATCACTTTTCTACCTACAGGGGTAGAGTTAGGAAAGGAAAGAAATGATTTATTCCAAATAAATAAGCATATCACTCCATATTGGCCTTTCTACCTCGATTGGAGTGATCCCCATGTATAAATCTCTTCTTTGAGGGAAGAAGACCTTAGCAAATACTAAATTCTAGCTTTCCATTGATCCATCCCCAGAATATTTGGGTGTCCTGAAATTCCCTTTTAGTTGTCAGTCCAACCCCACCCATTTAGCTGTGGCCTTTGAGTGACTGCCCAGAAAGGCAGGCCGGCTTCTGTTTGGTCAAGGCTGATGCTTCTCTCATTTCTCCATTGCTCTCTTCTTTTAAGAAATGCCAGTCATACTTGAGTTGGGTTCCTTGAAGCTAAAGGCCAACATTTCACCCCTTATTGCAAAAGGACCCTCTTTCCCCAGGCTCTGTAACACAAGCTCCTTGTCTCTTCGTCTCTACCCCCTCCCCTGTGCCTCAGGAAGGCCTGCTGTGTTTTCTCACCTCCACCTGCCAATCAGCAGCATGAGAAGGGATGTCTGATGAGGTCCCTGCTGACATCACTTTGCTGCTGGTCACAAATAAACACATTCCTTCTTAAGGAAACAACCTGCGGCTTTGCTTTCACAACCCCAGCTTGCAGAAAGAAATCCAAGGGTAATAGTGTTAGATTTGTGTCAAAGGTATTATTTATGTTCATTAGACATAGTGTGAAAACACAATGGCTTTTACACATGCTGGGGCATTTTGCTATCCCACTTGCCACTTCATTGCTATCATGTTAAGTGTTAACCCAACACTTACATAGTAATTGATTATTAAAAATATATGTCTATTTTCTAACTCATGGAAAGAGACAGACTTAGGTTTTGCATATTTATCAGGCTCTGTATGTGCTTTTTCAGAAAACAGGCTGGTAGATAATGAACCTACTAAAACCTTATTATTTATTTATTTATTTATTTATTTATTTATTTATTTATTTATTTATTTAAGTGGGGGAGGGACAGAGGGAGAGGGAGAAGAGAATCTCAAGCAGTATCCTTGCTCAGCACAGAACCTAACATGGGGCTGTATCCCCCAACCCTGAGATCATGACCTGAGCCGAAATCAAGAGTCTGACACTTAACTGAGCCACCTAGGCGCCTCTAAAAACTAATTTATTAAACCAAATTAAAACTCACTATATTTTACTGAGAAATGGCATCCATGTTTTTGGTATCTAAGATTAATTTTCTAAGAAAGTAGAAGATTCACATATGCGTGAGAATGAGGAACCACAATGATTTTTCTTCATTCAATATCAATCACTAAATTAAATTGTTTCTTTATTCCAAATATATTTATTGAGGGCCGCTTAATTGCCAGGCACTGCAGGAGGCTTTATAAATAGATGGAAGCAAGCATGCAAGGTTGTAATTACCACAGAACTTCAATTACCATATGTGGGATGGGTGGAGGTGAGAAATATTGAACAAATGTACCTTCCAAAAAGTATATATATGAAGACTTCCAAATAAGGATAAAGAAGACTATAAAGGAGAGGATCAAGGTTGTATGAGAGAAAATGAAGGGGTTATTGTCATATCTGTAAGTATGTCAGACCCTGGAATAACAGAGGTACCATTCAAGACTGAGATACCAGATTTTCAGGCCAGTTGGGGAAACAACAGATGAACTAATGGGTAACAATCCAGTTTGGAGGTTCTGTGCTAACCCTTATGAATGCAGTCTTTTTGGGGCCCTAGGAAGCCTCAGTCTTTTTGGAAGACTCAGAGAAGCTTCTTGAAGGAGGTACCATATCACCTTGAAAGAACTCAGTTGTTTCATTAATGATTACAATACACTAAGCACTTTTCTTGGGGTATAAATGACTTCTTAACACAAGCTGTGAAAGGGAATGAAGAGCACATGGGTCTCAGATGAGGGGAAAGAACTGGAGGAAAGATTTAAAGAGTGTCTGAATATGGAAGTGAAGGCTTCTTGTTTCATTGCTTGTGCTAGAGTTTGTGTAGTTGGACGTTTCCTTGACTTTACAGGAGAAGGGCAATTATGTCAGAAAAGGGCCATTTACCTAAGGTATAAATCATTGGAAACAAATCCCTTTCTCTACAGCCACTGTTAGTGCACTTGGGGCCTTCTGATCTATACATGGCAGCTCCATCTGTCTTTGTACCTGCTGTTCATTCTTCTTCATACTGAAGCCTCCTGTCTTTTCTCTACTTCACATTGGTAACTTCTAGCTGATCTTTGGGAATGTCCTTAAATGTCCCTTCCTTAGAGCAGTCCTTCCTGATTCTTCAAGATAGAGTTAACTTCTCCCTTGAGCAAAGGCTCCCACAATTTCTTCTATGTAATTCCTTATCATATTTTTTTTGCCACATTATGTTATATATGGTTGTTTATTTATTTGTCTCCACCAGTACACTTGATGAGATCTCTTACAGGAATATGTTTAACTGACTCTTTTATTATCTCTCATTATCTATTTCAGAGTCTAGGATCCAGCAGATGTTTAATAAATATTTGGGGGATTAAAGGATGAATGAATGATCAGTAGACTAATGGCCTTCTGAGAACACTCACAATATCTAGCCTAACCAGTCTCTCGAAGATGACAGTAGTTTCCAGGTAGATTCTTCAATATAATGGCATCAGGATCACCCTAACCTAATCTACTGGAGGTACATTAGTTGCACTGATGCATAATATATAACTCCATAACTTAATGGCTTAAAAAAACAATAACAATTCATTATGTTGCAGTTTCTGTGAGTCAGGATTTTTATGAGTCACTCAGTCAAGTTCTAGCTCAGGTTTCTCATGAACTTGTAGTCAGATACTGATTGGGGATGCTGTCATCTGAAGGTTTGACTGTGGCTGGAGGATACATTTATCAAGTGGCTCACTCAGGTTGCTGGTAAGTTGGTTCCTCTTCATTTGGGACTCTTCCTGGGGCTTCTTGAATTTCCTAAACACATGGAAGCTGACTTCCTCAGAGTAAGCAATCCAAGAGACCAAAGTGAAAACTGCAATGCCTTCTCTAACCTAGCCTTGGAAGTCACACATTTTTGCCATATTCTATTGGGTAAATAAGGTATCTGTGATTCAGTGTGGGAGGAAACAACAAAAAGGAGAGAATACAAGGAGGTGAGAGTCAATGGGGTCATATTAGGGACCTGTTATCACACCTAGCTATGTGAATCCTCTTGGTATTCTTTGAGAGAGGAATTAAAGTCTTTTTTACTAGGCCTTACCCAAGAGGGGTATTTGGGAATGTCATGAAGAGAAGGTTAAACCCATGGGGAAGTACACATGAACCATACATGAATTGTTGACAGGCAAAGAGTCCTTGACTTATCTTCAACCTTTCACCTATGGTCCCCCATGCCCTTTGGTAACATAAATAAATTTCCACAATATCCCTCTTCTGTGGGTGTTATTTTCCTTATTACAGATGATAAGTTAGGGTCAAAACACAGTCAGGGGAATTGCCCAAGGGTACACCATATGTCACTGTCAGAATAGGGATTACAACTCAAGGTATCTGAATTCCATGCTTATGTTTAGACTGGACCACCTCCGGTACATAATGAGTTGTGGCATATGCTAACTTCTCTGAATTTCCTTTAACTCTACCTAGCCCCTGCTGAATTCATGTCCTTACCACCACTACACACACCACCACCCCCAATCCATATAGGTATTTTTAAACATAGCACACATAAACACATTCTTACCAGACACATACACACACACACACACAAACACACACAACTTACTCTTTCCCCATATCTTCTGAAAACCCAAACATGACAGCCTCTCTCTTGTGCCAATAGGGGGACTCTAGGGGGTATTTTCAGAGTAAGAACTGAGGCTCCTACGGTCAAAATGAGAAAGCTATAATTTTCATATTGTATCTCCTTGCCAATTGTAAATCAGTCATTTTAAGGATGCTTCCCGTTCTTGTTTCCCTTCAGGCAGCTCTTATTCCTCTCCGGAAGAAGAAAAGATTTGCTTTATAGCTAACTGCAGGACTGAAATGACATATAAAATAGCAACAGCAGGGAACAAATGTGTCCCTAAAGTGGCAATATGGTGCCTTTTTGTGTGTTTTAAAGCTTTGGAGTGAGAGGCAATTTTTCTTTTCAGGCTTCTATTTGAATAGGTGTTGAAAATTTAGAAAACAATATTAGGTGTGTTCAGTAATGGGGCCTGACCTGAGTTGTTCTGTACTATCAGTGGTAGGGATATATATATATTTAATATATTCTAGTATTACTCTGGCCAGCTGCTCTGATGATATTTGCAGGGCAAAGCTATCAAGCTAAAAACAAAGATTGTTCCATTATTAGGTTGGAGTTTTTGTTTATTATGTAATACTTTTCCCACCAAAATCATTGGTCTTCTGTATCATTAATTGAACAATCACAGAATAAAACTCTCTTTTATTCCCTCCTTCATCTTTCCTTTTCCTTCCTTTCAATGTAAGAAATAGCCATTGTGACCGCCAAGCCTGTTTTCTTTTTTTTTTCTTTTTTCTTTTTGTCAAATAGGACAATTCAAACATTTCTTCTGAAACAAAGAGCCCAAAAGCCAAAGTAATGCCTATATTTCTCCAAACTCCCTGTAGTATCAATAAATCCAAAGGGCTGACAGCACAGGGAAAGTTCTACGCTGAGAAAAAGAGCAAATTGGATCAACAGTGTTGTTCATTATCCTCCATATTAGAAAACAATGCTGCAGAAGGTTATTTCCTGGAGGGAAGACCCCTGTGTGACCTGCCTGTGCAAGTTCTCCCTCACAGCGGAGACTTGCAAGCATCATTTCAAACAAAGGCAGAACTGCCTGTTCTTTTTCCTTTTTCTCTGTGCCCCCTCTCCTTCCCTTGTTTCACATTGCTAAGCCAGGGTCTTCATCTGTCCCTTTCAACATTCATCACATATAATATTATGGAACGACTTACTCCCCGAAGGTCACCATTCTGCAGTAATTGTTGGAAGAAGAGGGATGGCCACACACTGAGCAGTGACCTTTCCCCACACGTGAGGTGGGAGAATTTCCCACAGTGCCCCTCAGCATAGTCATTGTCTTGACTCCCATCTGATTCTTCATTTGCCACTGACAATCTGGGCAACCTTGGGCTTCTCTGCCTCATGTTCTCATCTGGAAGCTGGTTTGCCAGTTCCTTTCCATCTCTAACAGCTTTTCTAACTCTAGGATGCCAAGCCCATAGGTGGCAATTCCAGACTGTGGGCTTGAAGAGTGGAGCCTCCCGGGATTGGTAATAACGCATGTTCACTATGGGAGTGGGATTGGAAAAGAGGCAAAATGAAGCTTTAGGACTGGCCTGTGTTGTGGCATAATCATGCACTTTCCTCTAACAGATTCTAACCCATATGAGAAATAGATATAGGGGGGTGCCTGGGTGGCTCAGTCATTAGGTGTCTGCCTTCAGCTCAGGTCGTGATCCTGGAGTCCTGGGATCAAGCCCCACAGCGGGCTCCCTGCTCGGCGGGAAGCCTGCTTCTCCCTCTCCCATTCCCCCTGCTTGTGTTCCCGTTCTCACTGTGTGTCTCTCTGTCAAATAAATAAATAAAATCTTAAAAAAAAAGAAAGAAAGAAAGAAATACAGGGGCCAGGAATCAAAATGTCAACCTAAGTATTGGCAACATTGGATTGAAAAATGAGGCTCAGTTGGGCTCCTACTCCCTCCCTCCCTGATTGCCCACACCCAGTTAATAATCTCATGCTTAGCTCTTAATATGTGTTCTGAGCTCTTGATATAGATTAGAAACTCACTTAGTTCTCCCAATAAGCCTTTGAGGTAGATGCTACTATGATCCCTATTTTATAGATGAGAACACGGAGCCACAGGTAGTTTGAGTAGGGTGCGCCAGGTCATATAGCTCTTATGTGGCAGAATCAACACTCACAGCCTCTGCTACCACTATATGGGTCTCAGGCAGGCAAAGCCGCTGGAGAGGAGAACCGGCTTCTATTCCAAACTGGTCAAGGGTTGCTGAGGAGAGAGGCGAGTGTGTGAGGGTCTGGATGGGGGCCTATGCAGGTGCTCTGAAGACCTTTCTCTAATCTCACCAATTAGATAAGTTGCTCTTCCTCTCTTGGCAGGAATGAGTGAGCCAGTGGGGATGTTCTTCCAAGAGGACAGATGTTTTTATTTTATGTGCTTAGGCAAGAATACAGGGAGCGAGGGAGGAAACAGTTTGCTCTTCAGGGGCAGCATCACTTCAGAATGAAAAGAAAAGCCAGTGCTAACATTCCACACTAGAGGCCAAGAGGCAACCGTCTGATTGCCTTTGGGGGAAGTCCAGCCCCAGGATGGTGGCAAGCAGGACAGGCTACATGATTTCAGGGGCCCAGAACAAAATGAAAATGTAGGGCCCCTTGCTTAAAATTATTAAGAATTTCGGGGCGCCTGGGTGGCTCAGTTGGTTAAGCGACTCAGGTCATGATCCTAGAGTCCCTGGATCGAGTCCCGCATCCGGCTCCCTGCCTAGTGGGGAGTCTGCTTCTCCCTCTGGCCCTCCCCCTCTCATGTGCTCTCTTTCTCTCTCTCTCTCATTCTCTCTCTCTAGCAAATAAATAAAATCTTAAAAATAAATAAACAAATAAATAAAATTATTAGGAATTTCAAGATGGTGACAACAGAGCATTAAGCCAAATAAAGGGTCGTTCTAAGCATGGGGTGTTGTGTGGCGGCAAAGTCACACGCTCAAGAAACCAGCCCTCGCAGTGGCCTAGAACTCTGGGATCTAGGACGTGCTGAATGTGGAGATTTCTGCTGGAACCAAAGACAACAAGATCATTACCCCACTTTGATTAACGAAAACAGTAGCAGCCCTTACCACTGCTCAGTAGAATCACCTGGGGAGCTCTTAAAAAGTATTGATGCCATGTGGACCCCACCTAACACCGACTGAACCAGAATTTCTGGATGTAGGATCTTTTAAAAGTTCCCCATGAGGGTCCAATGTGCTGCAGAGTGAGAAATAGTAGTTTATTTCATTTCTAACCAGCTCAGGGATCCTCAGGAAGACACCTTGGCCGTGGTTCTAGAATTCTCCTTTTTGAGATCCTCAAGTCTGAGGTGCTGCGAGGGAAGTGCCTACACCTGGGCCTGACAGGTTACAAATGAGTGGAGAGTGCTGAGAATAAAGAAAATGGATGCTTGGCATTTGTCTCAGGAGGCAGCAGGGAGCAATGGAGACCATGGAAAACTCTAGAGGCCAGGCGACATCTAAAGAGAGTGACAGCTCCTCAGTCTTTGATCCATTGTTGTCTTGAGGTAAGTGTTCCTGAGTGGCCAGATGTTGTTATCCATCGAGAGAAGATGGACATGCAGATTGTTACATGAAATATCTCAATTTTCACATGTGCTGGCAAATTCAAATAAAAAAACTAAACAAGAGTAGCAAAAAGTCGAGTCCTCTGATTCTGGCCCCATACAACAGTGGAGGTGGTTCACAGCCTGTCAGCAGCTGAACTAAACAGCCACAGAATCAGACTGCTAGGCATATGAACTGGAAAACACTTTTATTTCATGGATGAGGAAATGGGGGCTCAGAGAAAGGGAAGGGACCCAAGCAGCCACACCTTGAGCTTGTGGCCGGGCCATGTGTGGAACTCGGGGTTCCTGACCTGAATCCTCTCTTCTTCCACACTGTGTCTTACTTGGAGAAGAAATGCAGACAGAAGCCAAATTCAGTGCTTCCTCACAGAGCATTTGAACTTAACAGGATTAACTAGAAGTTCGTCTCACCTTAGATTCATTGTTCTCCTGGTCATTTAAATTACTGTATGTGGATTGAATTAATGCAGATCTCCTATTTTTTGCTCCTTTATCTACAGTTGTATCCATAGCACCAATGCCTGTCTCATGGCAGATACTCAGTAAATATTTGTTGAATGAAGGAGTGAATAAATCAGTGAATATCACAAAGGTATAGACTCTCTGGGTCTTTGTGGTCCTTATTTTTTTTTTAAAAACCCAGGCATTCCCTAATAATCATAATTACATTATTAGGTTACATTTTAAGCTGCCTGGTTGAATTCACTAAGGACATAAATCAATGCTGTTCTTCCTGAATCGAAAGGAATCACTCTTTGCAGAAATAGAAATATTGCCCTAATTTCTTTTTTTCTTAAAAGTTTTCATGTGGCAAACCATGTGGCAACAAAAAGGCTGCCTGGCTGAGATCGGGTATCCTGACTCCCACACTTCTCTCTGACCCTCAAAACCTGGGTAGTTCCTGGAAACTATCAAATATGTGCTACCCTGACTTCTTATCCTGCCTCAATGCCCGTTGGCTTTACATGTTCAGGACTTCTAAATTGGCATGCTAAAAATAAATCAGATTTCAAAGTTAATTTGGGCCAAGTGAGGGCACAAGTTTCTCTAGCATCTCATTTACTTGCATGGGGAGGGGTAATAAATTTTGCAGAACGATTCACTGTTTTCCAAAAACATTTTGCACATCAGATGGGACTTGAACCTCATGCCAGCTTTGTGAGATCAGGACGCAGCATGTAGTAGCATTCCAGTTTCTCAGGGGACTTGAGGCTCCATGCATTCTTGACTGACTGAGAGTCACAATGCTGAAAAGAAGTGGTGTTAATTCCTGACGTCCAGGCTGTGCAATTCAAAAAGAATGACTCTAAGCACCAGGTCATGAAGGAGAAGGAATGTGTGTGCACCCTGTACCCAGATCAGCTTGTGGACCCATGGAAGGAATCATCCAAGTAAGGCAGGACCAGCAGGCTTGGTCTTTCAGGGACACAATAGGTAGCCTGTACATGCTAGGGATGGTTTGTGTTTGGAGGAAGGCGCTTGCCTGCTGAGGTCTTTCTCCCTCCTGGGCCCTGTGATTCTCTGCAGGGACTGTGATAACGGAAGGGAAACGTGATAGCCAGGAGAGCTGGCTTGCGGGAGGTCTTGGGGAATGAAGGGGGAGTAGGCAAACCCAGGCTGCACAGTTCATGACTAATCCAAAAGGAACTTCTGAAAGAGGAATATTAAAACAAACAAGTAATTTAAAAATAACAAACTTTCAGTGACTCACCCTGACTTCCCTGGTCTGGTGAGCCACAGGGCTCCTTTGGATTATTTTATTAGCTCAGGAATAGTCAAATATTGACCTCCCAAAATAGCAACTTCATAGTTTCCCCCTAATATTTTTAGTCTACTGTGAATTTCATTGTGGAGAACTAAAGTTGGTTTTTGTTGTTGCTTTCTGTTTGAGCCCCTCTCTGGGGGAAAGTAGTGAAGGGATTTCTAGGTCTTTGAGGGGAACCATCAGGCAGTGGCTCGGGGTGGGGGTGGTGAGGAGCCAGCAACCTTTTCCCTATAGGTAAAAGCCTGGGAAAGGAAGCCCTTTTCCTAGGAATTGAAAACTACTGTATGCTGCCTTCCCCTACCTGAGTGAATCAGGTGTCTGCTGGAGCCTCTCTGGGAGGCCTCCACATTATTCATGGGAGCCGTAACTACATTGTGTGCGGAGCCCATGGAGTGCCAGATACGCCACTAAAAGGGCTCCACTCCTTATTGGTTCCTTCCAAAAACCCAGCAAGTGCTTTTTATCCCCATTTTACAGACAAAGCAGGCTCTGAGGGGTTTAGTAATTTGCCCAAGGTCACACAGTTTGTAAGTAGAAGGAATCCAGACGCCCACTCTTCACCATTATACTATATGGACATCCAAGGGCAGCATTCACTCAAACACTAAATGAGCTCCTCTGTGGACCAAACACTGTATTAGGTGCTAGAATGAGGCTGTTGTATTGATTTCAACTACTTGATGTTGCTTTTTATCCTGCTGGTCAGTTAGTAAATGTTCCTTAGGTGGTGTATACATTCTGCTGTGTGCTTTTTCCGAAAGGTATTACATAGCAGGGAAACTTAGGCTTTTCAGCACAAACAGGGAGACAGTGGTTAGGAAGCAAGACTTGTAGAGAAATGGAAAATATTAGAGAAGAAGTTCAGAGGCTTGCATTTTCCTGGAGTCACTTTGGGCTGCTACTTCTCCTGGGGCAGGGAGCTTTGAAGAGACTCCCTGACCACCCTCCTGTCAGAGGGTGTTGAAGGGGTCAGAGGGATGGTGCACATGTGCAAATCATTACGGCCACAGGCCTGAGACCTGAGGCCTTTTCCAGAGTTGGATGTGGATTGGGAAATTAGCAGGGCTTTTTTACTAATTGGGTCATTTAATCTTCGGTGAAGTTCAATGTCAGTTTCATTTTTGGACTTATAAGTGTCATAAGGCTGGTTGCCTTTTGATGTTAATGATAATGAGTCAACATTAGATGCACACTTTCCATTATGGAATCGCTGGTAGTCATGATAACAGCCAGCGTTTTCTGAGTGTCTACTCCTTTGCAAATCCTTTAGTTATATGTCCCCATTGCCCCTGCCTAAAAAGCGGTATCTCCATCCCCCTTTTTAACCTGAAACAGTGAAATCACAGAGGTTTAGGGTTTGTTCATGGGACAAAGTCAGCCTTTGAACCCATGTCCACCTGGCTCTCAGGCCTGTCTGTTTGCCCCACCTCATCTCTGAGAAGGACCAAAGGGGGTGGAAACAACAAAGCGTACAGCTTGCGCTCAAGAAGTTAATGAAAGTATCAGGGACAAGGGACGTAAGCAGAGTACTGGAGTGCTGGCTCTGGATGTGACATCAAATGGCAGAGTTGGCCTAGTTCCTTAGCTTTCCTGTCTCAGCTTCCTTGTCTATAAAATGGACATCATAAAACTACCAACTTGCCAGGGGAGTATGAGGACTGAAGGAAAAAAAATCCCTTCAAGGACTCTACTGCATGAGAATAGACCCCAAGAAGCATCAATAGAGCCTTCTGCTGCTCCTGCCCCATCTCCCCTTAACCCCAGGCACGTTCCGCCTGCACTAGCCATCCATCCTGCTCTGTCTCTCTCTTGCCTCAGGGCCTTTGTAGGTAGGGTTCCATCTGCCTGCGATGCTCTTGCCCTTTCTCTCAAGTAGTGTTTTTTCAAAAAAAAAAAAAAATCTTCTTTTCCTGATCTCCAGGTTAGACAAATTCCCTTTCTAAGCTCTGCTCCTTACAATTTTTCTCCATAGCCTATATCATAGTTTTTATACATTTGCAAGATGATTTAGTGCACATTTTTTCCCAACCAGACTGGGACTTTTCCCAGCTAGACTAAATTTATAATGGCTGGGCCTCTGTTTTTTTGTTTTGTTTTTTTTCATGACAGCATCCCTAACAGGTAACACTACGTGGCAGTGTTAGACATGTGTTGAATGAATGAATGAGTGAATGAATGAATGAATAAAAAAACATTGTGTCTGGCACATAGAAAGAATCCAATAAATTAAGGTATTGTTACTATTATTATGTAAAGTACCAAGGATCAGTTCGAGAGTTCTGTAAAAACACTAGTTGAAGATACAAGTGATAGCCTAAGGCAGTGTATTCGATATCTATTGCCACCGTAATGGTGAATAACAACTAAAAAACGCGGTGGCTTAAAACCGTATGCATTTATTTAAGATCTGTGGTTCTTCTGGTCCCACTGAATATAACCGTTGGCTGGGGTTTTGTTGACCTTGGCTGAGCTCTCCTACACGCAGGGAGCCAGCCGTCCAGGGTGGCACAGCTGAGACAAGTGGGCAGGCTGACTCTGCCCTGTGTGTCTCTCCTCCAGCTTGCTGTCCTGCGTGTGTTCTCCCGGTGAAATCAAACTGTCATCACGGGGAAATCAAACGCATTGCGTTGACCTTAGAGAAACAGTGCAAAGCGGGAGGAGGAAATCTGATTGTGAACAGTAGCTTCCGTCCTTTACATCTGCGTTTGGGGCCTGTGTTTCCTGCTGCTTCGAATTGTAAGCTCCTGATGACAAATGGCAATAAGTCTGACATACTGAAGAAGTATGATTTTCCCAGTAGCATTTTCCATCTGGTCAGCAACCCACCCACCCCCCCAGCCCCTGGCCTTTTTTTAAAAAGTTTATTTATTTACATATATTTTTTAGAGAGTGCACGTGTGCATGCGTGTGCACAAGAAGTGTGAGGGAGAGGGAGAGAGATCATCTTTTTTTTTTTTAAAGATTTTATTTATTTATTTGACAGCGAGAGGGAGAGAAAGAGCACACAAGCAGGGGGAACAGCAGAGGGAGAGGGAGAAGCAGGCTCCCTGCCGAGCAGGGAGTCAGATGCAGGATTCAGTCCCAGGACCCTGGGATCATGACCTGAGCTGAAGGCAGACGCTTAACCGACTGAGCCAGCCAGGAGCCCCAAAAGAGATCATCTTAAGCAGGCTCCACGCCTGGCATAGAACCTGCAGGGCTCAATCTCAGCCCCCTGAGGTCATGAGCTGAGCCGAAATCAAGAGTTGGAGGCTTAACCAACTGAGCCACCCAGGCACCCCTATTTATTTAAGTAATCTCTACAACTAAAGTGGGGCTGGACCCACCTGGCTGCCTGACTGAGGCAGCCAGGTGCCCTGCAAACCCCTGTCTGAATTAACTGGGGGCACTGAGCTGGAGAGCAGAAACAGTTCTTTTCAAGCTTCTGACACAGTCTGAGATAGGATGGATACTTGGGTTTTAATGAAAACACTGAGGATCAAATCATCAGGGCTGTGTCAGTGGGCAGTGGCCTCTTGGCGTCCACACTCAAGTTCAGCTGCTGCGTCGTCCTTGACAGATTGTAAACTCTTTGTTATAGGCTTGTAGTCGACTCACTTTTTCTTTCTTTCTCTCTGCTTACCTTCCCTTCTTCCTCCCTGTTTCTTTTTTTTCCTGTTTCCTTCTTTGCATAATCATTCCTCAGGCAAGAGTTAAGAAGTTTCTGTTTCTATTTATTGCGGTTATTGTGGTTATTATTTGCCCCTTTGCTCTCTGCACAACTAGTTTCTCTCCCACAGCATTCCTTAATGAATTCTTGTGTTTTGGAAACATTTACTCCATAGCTTTGGACATATTTCACTAAGGCAAGGTGGAAAATCATTGATCCTTGTTATCAGTTAATGACCGAGAGCTGGTTATTGTGGGAATAAGTATTAAATAGAACAATCTGCTCTATTTCTCTTTGCAACTCTACTCCCATATTTAAACGTCTAAGAGATTCTTAGCACCAGAAATTATAATGAAATTTATAAAATATCAGATTTCAAAGAACTCAGATTTTATAAATTGAGGAAACTGAAGTTCCAAAAGATAGTAAGTGGCTAGAAGTGAATAAAAGATTTATGTAATTCATGACTATGTTGCAGTTTCATACCAGGGAGCCAGGTTCAGCAAATACTTTTGTGTTTTTGCTCCTTCTCACTGGGGCCAGTCTATTTCAGGGTCAGTAATGATGAAGGTAATCAGAGTCTTGTTTCTCCCTCAACCTGGGTAGTGACTGGTGGTGGCTGAAGCAAGTGACCTCCTATCTCAACTAGCCTGGTCACTTCTTTTTCCCAAATCCAGCTCTTTCCACTTTATTGATCAAGTATACAAACACTGATATTTTTAATCCAAGGAGAAGCAACTAGACTGAGAAACCCACATTATATCACAGAAATATCTGGATTGACAAACTCCATTGGAAGAACCTTCTACACCCAGATGAAAAAAACATCTAGTGGATACAGAAATCATTAATTTGAATGTATCTGTTTAAGCTTGCAACAAACGTCTTCTGAACTACAAATTTAAAATTGTGAATATCATTTTTAGATTAGGCTTTGCTAAAACTCTAAAAATGTAGAGTAGAATCACCTAGAAAGTAGTTAATATATACTTCTTAACTGAGGCTTTAGGGACTGGGAATCAATTAACTAAAGATTTCTTTTCTAGCAACTATCCAAAGAAGTGTTCCCTACAAAGTAAAGGTTGCATTTATTTTGAAACATAAAAATGAAGCTTCCACAATGGCACCAATTAATCAAGAGATAACTCTTGGGTTATTGGATAAAGCCAGGCATTTCTAATTTATAAACAATGAGGAGACACCCCACCACACACGAAGTTCATAATAATTTTTTTTTGTAAGGTCCCAGTTCATCTGCTCTCAAATACCCCATAATACACAAATATCATGATCATATTGCACCTTTTATTGCATTATTACTATTTTTATGTTAATTTGATTAATGATAATTGGCATAATGGTAAATGGGCAAAGATTTATTCAATCACCAAATGGCTGAACAATTAAGCTATTAAGACAATCGAAATAAGTAACCTGATTCTTTACTTATGTTCAGCTGACTGATTCCATTCAGCCAAATAGCCCACCCTAGGAACACCTATATCAGACACTGAGGAATAAGGAACATCATCTGACACAGACCCCCAGTTTTGTGGGCCATGACCCATTCCTGGAGCCTCGGTCTGTGTGTAGTTCTTACTCTTCGAAAGCCCGGTTTTACTCTTCTACATTCATCCTTTTTTTTTTTTTTCATAGAACAAAGATGATTTCCTTGTCTCCTTTCCATAATCTTCATCCCTGCCCCGGCTTCCTTGGGCCTGTCCCGTGCAGTAAATGCACGTCATTGTCCAGTCCCATCCAAAGGGCAGGCACACATGTAGTTTTTGTCTGCCTGGTGGTTTCTTCCTCTTTGTGCTGAGTGACTATAGGACTGGTTGGGGCCTTCATGCCTACAAGGGTCTGTAGCAAGGACAACTAGTCAAGAGCCTGGAACTTCAATTCAGTCCCTCTCTCAGATTCCCTAGCCCTGTCCAGTTATTGGAACAGCCTGTTACCGCTCTCAGAACTCTTTGAAGACACTACTTGCAATTACCACCTAATGGAAAATACTGAATTTCCTACTCATGCCCAGTAGGTCTGAATATATTCTTCTATCTCTCCTAGCTGGGCCTTCATCCAGTATCCTGCCCTAGTTACAGATCAAGGTGCCTCTCTCTTTGGCCATTTGACTGTCACTAACAGCCTCTCCCAGGATACTTTGTGGATCATGTTCATAAAGGCCATTCATTTGGAGAACTGCAGATATCCTTTTAATGGTAAACACATGTGTGTTATTAATTATACCAAACTTAAGATTTATCCTTTGAAAGCTAATATAGCCCCCATGACATAGCTGTTCTATCAACAGACGTTCAACCTGGATATTTGCTCAGTTTCTTAAATTAATTATGCCTTTATCTGGTAAAGTGTTGAAATCACAATTTTATGATTTTTTTTAAGTTAGCTCATGAGTATGTGGATGTGAAGGAAAAATTAATGGAAAATATGCTATTGTAAAAACGATTCTAGTGAATATCTTTTATTCTTTTTTTTTTTTTTTTAGGTATACTACATGATTATAAAAGAACTGTGGGACCCAAACAAGCTCACAGGTTACTGCATATAAAACTATCAAAATGAGATTTTTAGAAATTAAATTTCTAGGATCATCTACTTTGTGTCAGTTGTAAAGCTGGGATCAGACCCTACCAGCTGTTTGCAATGGCATATAAATAAATTTCAAATTTGATTAACTAGCTAGTAATCTTTGCTATCTTAGAGACCTCAATCTGACTGTAGAGCTTAATGAAGATACGCCTTGCAGTATATTCTAGATGAGCATAAAAGCCAACAGTTCTATGCTAAAACCCGAAACACAGGGAATGCCAAGGTATAGGGCACACTCGTTATTTGCCAATGACATCACGGAATGTGTCTGTGCAACAGAGAGGCAAAATTTTAGATCTCTTGTCCTCTAGTACAACCCTTTGCAATAAATACATTTTGAAAACGGGGTGTGTAAAGCGTTGCTTTGATTTATTTTCAGAAAGATAAATTAATAGCCCATATCCCCACCCTAATAACCCTCAGTGATTTGATATGCATATACCTCTCTCCCACCCGTTTACATAAAGAATCATCCACACATTAAGGTACACCTGTCATCTGCCCATTAGTGAATCATCACTGCATTAAGAAGCTTTCAATACCCAATCTTTCTAATGTCGTTAGACAACCTTGACCTTCGATTTCTTGCAATGTGAATAATATTGCATCATATCTACACAGAACAGTGTAATCATCTTTTCTATTTGTGGCACTAAGACAGTCAACAGTATTTGATACAATCAGCATGTGTCTTGATACGGAAGGCACATGGTGACAAGCCTAACTGAATGTAGTTATTCGGCTGTCATGAAATGCACCTTATGGTGATAAACTTCCACCATAAAATTGGAAGACTATCACATAAACATGTTTCACGAAGAAATACACTAGCAGAATTCACTGCCGGGTTATTTGGAAAACAGTGTTCTATTTATTGTGCCGCGATTTTTACAGTATGTGTCAGTGTTTGGGTGCTCATTACGTTTTACAATGAAATAATTACTGGGTGGTGATTTCTTTATTCTGGACAACAATTCTATCTAATTAGTGAACAATAAATTGTGGTTAGATTAGGGAAATCTGAATGGACATAGCGGATAGGCTGATTTTCGGTCTGTAGGAAGCATTGTGTTAAATTTATACTCTCAAACTACATGCACATTTTTTAGCTTCATGGTAAATTATTTTTTCCCATCTGCCAGCTCTTTTTACCTCAATCTCTGCTTTTTCTCTTTCTCTCTTTCTCTAGTATTAGTGCATTATTAATAAAATAACATACTGATGGTTTGATAAAGTATCTGAGTTACACCACTGAAGCTGAGGATATAATCATCATATATACTCACATAACTCCTAAACTGATAATTTACAACTTATTTAAAGACATCTGTCCTTTCATTTTATTGTGACCCTGGGAGTGCTATTCCTATTCCACGGCCTGCTCTCTAGCTATGAAGATTAGAAGAAGGAGCTGCTCATGGAATCTGCATGCTAGGAAAGCAGCCCCACTGATTTTGCTGAGGAAAGGTCTTAAGATCTCATTTTCCCCTCACAGACCTATGAACTGTCAATATTTATCTGATACCATCTTTATCACCTATCCTGGATGTTCAGCCTGTATGTTTTGTAGAGCCCATGCCTTAAAAAATAGTCCCAACCAACTTTGAATTTTATGTACAGTAAGGACAGATAAATGTTTGTTTTTAAAGAGATAACTTAAAAATAGAGAAAACCATAGCCAGATACAAATCAACACCCGTAGGAATCAGACCCAGCCATTCCCCTGGTGCTGGGCCATGCTACCTGCTGGCAACATAACTGGGTCTTCTGAATTCCCATTAGCCCGTCAGATGGGAGCCCAAGATGCTAATGTAAGATCTGCTGCTTTGGGGTTGAGGGAGCAAGTGAAGGGATTCTCAAAAACCTGCTGCTCAGGGAAGAGTAAAGGCTAGAATGGAGGTGAGGGGTAAGGAAGATAAGAAAAAGGAAAAGAATACAATAGGCAAGTAATAATTGAAAGAATACCATGGTAGCAATAGAAACCCAGACCAAAACAGATTTTAAAGCAAAACAATCGCTAGGAACAAAAAGGGGACACTAAATCATAATAAAAAGAGCAATCTACTGAGAATGTATTATAGTCATGTATACGAACCTCACAACACAGCCTTAAATATATATAAAACAAACACTGACATGGTTATATGGAGAAAATGAAAAGGCTATAATCATTGCAGGAGATGATAACATTGGCCTACTGGAAAGAGGATAGAAAAAAATAAATTGTAAGGATATAAACAAACTCCCAATTTATAAAATCTGGAGAGTTGATTGAAAGAGAGGCAAGCACTGCTCAGCTTCAGAGTTCAGTTGTCGGAAGGAAATGCAGCTCCAGTGTTGCTCGACCATCCAATCTTCCAAGAGAAATTGGAACCAGGATTTTTAGGTAAGATCTTTCTCGGAAGTGTGACAGTTTAAGACTCCAGCATCTTCATGACACAGTGCGGGCAACACAAACCAGGTTCTCAGCCACAGTCAGTATCTGAGCGGACTAATGTCTGCTTGCCCTTTCATACAGTTTTTTTTTTTTTTTAAGATTTTTATTTATTTTTTCATGAGAGAGAGAGAGAGAGGCAGAGGGAGAAGCAGGCTCCCAAGGAGCAGAGAGCCCGATGCAGGACTCGATCCCAGGACCCTGGGATCATGACCTGAGCCGAAGGCAGACGCTTAACCATCTGAGCCACCCAGGCGCCCCCTTTCATACAGTTTTTGAGGTTCGAATCTTTGCTTCTCTGTGGCTATGTCTTCAACGGCATTTGAGCATTAAATGAGAAAAAAAATTTAATGTAATAATGATTACATGAATTAATGATTTATTTTTACAACTTATTTCACAGAATGCTTTATATATATGTATATATACACACACACATATAGATAGATAGATAGATATGCATATGGTAGAAGTTTCCGGTAGTCCAGGGGAGAAAAGTGATACTGTATATGCCCTCTCCTCTCTACCAGTCCCAGGCTGTCCTAAAACATGAGGTAAATCTTATTCGTTTGTGCTTCCCCAGTGCCTAGCTCATTAGTACATGAATGATGAATGAGAAAATAAATAATTGGAATAACTATGTATGTTTATGATTCTTTAAAATTCTTATAATTGACATTTATTCAGCACTTCCCAATGTATCAGACACTGCTTGCTTTTTACATGTAATTTATTAATTCCCACAACTACTACAATTATGTCCATCTTACAGATGAGGAAATCGAGTTTTAGAATTGGAGCAAAGTTAAATAACTCACTGAAGCTCCCATAGCTTGGAAGTGATGAAGCCAGGATGGGACCATTTCTCATAAAAGCCTTATAAATGCATCATGTCTTTCATAAAGACCCTTCCAGTTAATGAGAAGGGAAGTGTTGACTGCAGCAAATGTGAAAATTATAATCTGCTCTTTATAATCTCAACTACTTACTTAACTGACATTTTCAGTAAGACTCACTTAAAATTTGGCAAATATTTATTAAGCACGAACTGTTAAGTCTGGCACTGTGGATCTAGCAGTGAACAAAGCAGAGAGAATTCCTGCCTTCATGGAGCTCATATTCTAGGGGAGAAAGAATTAATAGACAATATGAACGATGACTATGCCACATAGCTGAAAATATACAAATGCATGTATAATATAATTTTTAAGTACTTCTAGGAACTGTGAATAACATAAGCCCAGGTCAAAGAAAAGAGAATAACAGGGTGCTTCTTCAGCTAACGTAGTAAGGAAAATGTCTCGTGGGAAAAGCAGGAGAAAGAGTTCCAGTGAAAGAGAAGAGCAGATACAAAAGCATAAGAAGGGGCATGCTTATTGGTTCAAGAACCAGGAGCCAGTGTGGGCAAGGGAAGTGGGCAGGTCAGATCCTGTAAGAACTTCTAGCCAGAGAAATGATTTCGAATTGTTATTTCAGTGTGATGGTGAGCCACTGGAGGGTTAAAGGCAGAGAAATGACAAGATCTGATCCACATTTTGAAATCAACACTCTGGTTATGCGGAAATATGGAGTAGGGGATTAACATGGAGTTCTTTGTATAGTTTGGGCTCATTGATGTGGGTCTGTTCTTTTCTTTACATATTAGTAAATTTGGGGAAAGACTAGAAGCCAGAACACTATTAAGAAGTCTTGGGTAAATCCCTTAAGCCCTCTAAACTTCTGGTTTTCCATCTATTATGCGGAGACAATACCTTCTTCAGCCTTCTTCCACAATATTGTTGGATTAAATGAGATAGTATAATGTGGGCATCTACAACACACATGTAAGAGGTAGTGTTTATTATTAAGATCATAGTGCTAGTGATTATAATAGCAAAAAAGATAAAAATCTGACATTAAAGTAGACTATTTTTGGTTTCACTGTGTATCCCATTTAGGCAAATAGAATGAATGCTGTACAATTAGTAGTGGTGACTCCTTCTCTTATGGGAGTAGACAGTACTTCTGGTATTACGTTAACTCACAAATGCCTGCCTGGTTTTTATTCACCTAGTCCAAATCTATAAATAAAAAAAAATTTTTTTTAAACCTCCATTCCTAAACTCTGAGTACTTAGGAAAAGATTCATCAGATCACCTACATTATTTTTCTACCGGTCGCCAACTGCTTTGTGTTTTTTTCTCCAACTGCTATTTTCACAGACCTCTTTTGTGAATGCTCTTGGCATCAGGTAGATGAAAGCAGAGGCTCTGGTAGCTGAATTAGTGTTCTGGCCGATGTTTCTATATGCTGCCAGTTTTACCTGACAAGCTGTTTGCTGCCAGGAGCTTGGAATGAGGGTCTGACATAGCCTAAGGAGGCAAAGTGATATGTCAGAAAAGGCCCCAAATTGGGAGGTGGATGGGATAAACTTGAGGTTTTTTTTTTTTTTTGAGTTTAAATCCAAGTCAGTTTTGCTAGTTTTAGTGACCTTGAACAAAATTTTGAAACTTTGAATCTGTTTGCTTCCATATAAGATGGAAATAATAATGTTTGCTCACCCATTGGCCTGAGCCTTAAATGAAATCAGTGTACGGAGCACCTGGCATGAAGTAGACAGCCAAGTGATAGCTCCCATTCTTCTCTTTGGAGCAAATCTGTTTCTCATAGTAGTGGGCTGGGGTGAGGGTGGGAGGTCACTGTGTTACCAGAACTGCTTCTGGGTTGGTTCTAGAACTGTAGCAACAAGGATTGCAAGCCTGCTCCCCATTGTCTCTCTGACCAGCCAGTTTGGATTCACTTTTCCACTCATGAAATGCCTATCCTTAGAGCCCTTTCAAAGGTTTAAAAATTAAGGATAGGCAATTATTTCTGGAACATTGTTGAAATGAATACATTTTGGGCGCCTGGGTGGCTCAGATGGTTAAGCGTCTGCCTTCGGCTCAGGTCATGATCCCAGGGTCCTGGGATCGAGTCCCACGTTGGGCTCCCTGCTCCTTGGGAGCCTGCTTCTCCCTCTGCCTCTCTCTCTCTCTCTCTGTCTCTCATGAATAAATAAATAAAATCTTTAAAAAAAAAATGAATACATTTTATCTGAGGGTAGACCTCTGTCATTAACTCATGAATATGAATTGACTTTCTTTTTTTAAAGATTTATTTATTTATTTGAGAGAGAGAGAGAGCACAGAGGGGGAGGGGCAGAGGGAGAAGGAAGGAGAGAATCCTCAAGTAAGCTCCCGGCTGAGCACCAACCCAGACTTGGTGGACTCCAGCCCAAGACCCTGAGATCATGACCTGAGCAGAAATCAAGAGCCAGCTGCTTAACCAGCTGAGCCTCGTAGGGGCTCCTGAATTGACTTTCATAGTGGTAAGTTAGGAGCACACAAAGCAGCCCTTTGAAGACCCCACCTTGTGCCTTGTGAAATCCTGGAATATTGCAATTAAAGTGCCTGCAAGAGATCATCTCTTATCAATGACTCCTAACCTGTTAGGGTGAAAACACTTGAGGCAATCTGTCAAGATCAACTCATCTCCCTAAGAAATGGTTCCTTTACACTTGCACACAAAACTTCATGTACAGTTTCAGGGTGTCCATAGTCCTACTCATGTCCATGCATGAGCCTCATGTGAAAAGCCTATAGCTCTTTCAGGATTGTTTTTATTTATTTATTTTTCCCTCACTGGAACAGGAAACTGAGTCTTAGATTCATAGACTCCAGTTGGATATATAATCGCAGATTGGATTTCCCAGGAAAGAGACTTTGAAGTGGAGATTAGGAGCAGGATGTTTATCAGGGAATGTTCTTGGGATCAACACCTGTGTGAGGGAGGGGAAAGAAGCAGAACTGGGTAAAGGGAGAAGTTGAGATGCAATACATTCTTAACAATGGCCCCAGCTGACTTTATGGAGACCTCTGGAGGTAAAATGGCCTTTCTGAGCCATCGCAAGTTGGGGCAAGAGGTCCAGCCAGGCTTCTTCATAGACTAGTCATTGGATGTGGACTTGCCTGGGAGAAGCTGCACTCTTCAACTGAAGCAACCCTTGAAAATGTTGACAGCTAAGGCTCTCTGCCTAGATTATTCCCAGCAGTGGGGGAAATGGGTCCTTCAATCCTGAAGGGAGAATTTGGGTAGCATATCACAGCACCCACCACATGAAGTGATTTGTCCAAGGTCACACATTTTTTGTCAGAGCAGCTAACCTCCAGACTCTTAGCCAATCGTCTTACCATTCCCACTTTGCCTCTTTGTCCATTGCTTCTAGTACCTTTCACCCCCCCCGTCAACACTTCTTTACCATTCTCCTTTGAAGCAACTCTACCCCAGGCTGTTAGGAAGGAACATTTCCTTGAATATTGTCTAAGCCTCTTTGTGTAGATTGTTAAATGTCCTGCTACTCTTGTGCAAGACCAAATAACACCTGCACTTGGGAAAAAAAAAAAGAATCTAATATTAAATTCCATTACTCAGCTCAGGAACACAACAGACACAGAAAAGGTTCAAAAGGGGGCAATGAAAAAGAATTGAGTCATAACAGGAGTGTATAGAGTAATGAGTTTAATTTCCCAAATTCTCAATTTCCACCCTCAGTTCCAAACATGTTTCTTCTTACACAATTTAGCCATAATTTCAGGGTAGCCTTACACTGTATTGACTAAGAATTAATTAGTGTGTTCAGGCCTTTAATGTGTCTGATTTGTGAATTTCAACTTTTGGAGTTTTTCGTTTTTCTTTTCTGTGCACTTTGACCAAAGCTAAACCACCTTTTAAAATGCTACCCTTGAAGATGAAGGCTTTTGCTGCCAAGGGAAGTCCCGCAGATTTCTGATGGCAGCCAGGAAGCAAAATGAATGTATCTCTCTCCCTGATATTTTACTTGGTCTATAAGAGTCAGTTCTCAAGAGAAGCCCACTGTTTGACTGGGATGGAGACTGAACTAAGCCTCTCCATGCCTCTCTTATTAGCATCTCGTCTATTTTCCTACCTGGTTTTCTTTGGCACCCTTAAGAAGAGATCTTCCATGTCACAATCAGAGACATCACAAATAGTCGTGCGCTGTAGAAGGCTGTAATATCATAGACGGTCAGTATGCATTTGCTGTCAAGTACTGTAGTAGACATTACTAGGGCTCCCCAATATATGGCTCTCTTCTTCTTCTCAGAATGCTTGTAGGTGGATGGTTCCATGTAACTATTTCTGGCCAATAAAATCTTAGTAGAAGTGATGCGTCTCATTTCCAGGTGGAGTTAGGGGAAATGCCACATATTATTCTCTTCTCACTTTTCCTCTGCTCTGGCAATAGGGAAGGAGGCCTTGTGTTGGAATAATGAAACCCCTCTCCCATCCTCCAAAAAGAGGAAGCCACCTTGATTTTTGAGTCTTCATTTGGAGAATGTTTCCCCAAGAGTCATCACAGTGGACTTTGAATTCATGAAAAATAAACCATCACCTTGTAAAGCCACTGAGATTTTTGTTGTTCCTGCGGCATAGCCTAGCTTATACTGACAAAAGTGCTTCCTCTTTTGCTTCATATTTATCCAGCACCAAATTTACTTAAGAAGTCTGCATATTCCTAAACTCTTTCTCTCTGGTCTATAACAGACTAACGAACTTAGCTGTTGTATTCTCAGAGTACACACATGGATCAGAGTTTTCATCGCTGCCAGCTTATTTCTTTACCCTTGTAATCCTTGAACTAGGTATAAGGCCAAGGCTAGAGTAAGCATTCAATAGAAGTTTGTTAGACAATGAATTGATAAATGAATACCTCTTTTGGGGACAGTGTGTATGTTTTGCATTCAGGCTTTTTCTAGTTTTTTCTTTTTTTTAATCCTCTACCAGTTGTCATTCACCTTTCTTTAAATCTCTTACAGAGAGGGCAAGAGAAGATGTGAACATATCTCAGAGGAAATGAGGCAGGGGATGTGGAATCCACACTCTTTTTTTTTCATCATTTACTAGCTCTGTGACCTTAAGCAAGTTACTGGGCTTCCTTAAACCTGCTTTTTCTCATCTGCAAAAATGCAGGTTAATAGGGCCTCCTTCAGAGAGTTGATGTAAAGGTTACATGAGACAATGCATGGAGACGGCTTAGCATGATGCCTTGCACAAAATATGTGACATATAACAAATACATTTACTGAATCTATTCTATACCCTTCCTTCCCTTTAGATCTCTTTCTCTCTGGTACCTCTGACCCTGACTTCCAGCTGCTACCTCATGTCCCCTCACTACCCAGAGATTGTCTCATTATCTGGTGACACCTCATCTCAGTCTGTCTTCTTCAGACAGTGGCCTGTGCAATAAGTCAGCTTTCTTCCCTTTAAAAAGTATAGATAGTTGTTGGGTTAAATAGGGTTAATAATCTAATTCCTATTACTCCTAATTAACTCAATATGCTAGTAAGTACTCGGATATTGCTTTAAGAGAACATGAATTTTAAGAAGGGATACCAGCAAATCCAGGGCATCTGAAACACAAAGATGGTTCTATAATGGCAGAATTCTAGCTAAGAGTGACTGGCTTTGGGAAGACGGGGGCCAGTTGGTGCTGGGGATGCTCATACCTTGAGTCACCATGTAGATTGTCATTGATTTGGTTTATGGCTGGAGTTGGTCCTGAGATCAGCAGGTCCCACCATAACCATTTCTAGAAATAAATGATATAGAGGGACCATTGTTGTTTTTGCACACATTTTTAAAATTTTATTTGCATAATTGGCATATAGATCGATGCTGTCCATTCTCAGATAGTTGCCAAATTAAGCATTTATTATTGCTACCTTTCAGCGTGTCATTAAAAAAAAAAAATCTTTCACAGTATCCATGTTATTATCATTGATCCAGATTCTCAAAACCTTAATAGAACCTAAAGCAGAGAAGGTGTAAGTCACTAGTGTCCTTATGGTCAGTAAATCTTTATTACAGTGTACATGTACCCAATAAAGCTGATGTCAATTCCTTCAACAAAAACAAGGGAAATTCTGCTGTTCCATGCTCACTTCCAGCCTCCATGTGACTCTCTCGGCTGGATGTCTTCTGTGTGCCTCATGAAACTCATCTCTGTCTTCACCCTGCATCGTGGCCCATGAGGCTGACCCACATGGCACACAGTGGATTTCCTTGCCTTTTGGCTGGAAGTTCAGGTAAGGGGAAACACAAGCAGGATTTGGAAGATGAGGATTGAGTCTGGAGCGTTAACTTCCATACTGGCCTCCTTGCTAAGTGGTGATGGGGTGATTATGTCCCTCAATGGAAGGCCAGAACCCCTCAATGGTCAGCCTAAATTGCTTCTTGGGTTTCTAGAACCACTCTCTTTTCCTTGCCCCTTCACGTCTGAGGTGCTAATGGCTCCCCCTATAGATAGTTTCAGGGTATTACACCAGCCTGACTTGGTTTCCCTGAATACTTTTGTAAATTGTTAAGTTTTAATTAAATTCTTCTCAAATATCCCATTCTTTCCTTTCAGGACACTGACATACATCCACAAACCTATTTGTATTTGGGGCCTGGTACTGCATTGCCCAGAGAAACATCTCAGATTTAATCTTTTCCTTCTGAAATCATGGAAATTACGCACACATTTAAAATTCCTGGACCAAATGGAGTGATTTTTCCTTATTTTATGACATTATGCCATCTTTCTCCCTGCCCCACCCCCTTAGGAGAGTGTTATCAGTAGAAGATTTGAGCTTCGCCCAGGTTCAGGATTGGAGGCAGGCTTCCAGAAAGTATGACAAATGCACAAGTATGTCAAGCTGTGACAGTCTCAATGGGCTGAGATTTCAAAAATCGTATAAAAGGGAGACTTTGAAGTGCTTTATTCAAAGGCAGCCAAAGCTTTTATCATCAGAGGAGGAGATTCTAATGTGGCCTGATAATTAGCATAGAGTGGGGGCATCCACTCTCTCCTAAAGAAATGAGATGCCTTGGCTGGAATATTCCCTGAACCCAATTGTGGCTGCACAAAGAACCTAGGTCTCATTCCTGAAATTTATAACCATATTCACCCATAGTTTTATGAGTGATGGCATCATTTTTTTAAAAGTCTTGAACCCTTATAGAGCTATTCAAATAGCCATTGAGCCATTGGGACTGAAATAGGAGTTAGTTCAAAGTGGCAGTTCATAAATTAGAGGTGCTGTTGTTTCAAGGAGAGTGTATACATGCCAAGCAAAGAGGCTGATGCACTAGTTTACTAAGTTATTGTTAGGCTCATGACTGTATAGGAGTGGGGGCGCTGAACAAGCAGAATTTGACTTTTAATTTGACTTTAGCATGTAATTAGAGACGTCAGCCATCAGACACATAGAGAACACACTTCGTGTTGTTTATTCATTTATTCAATATATATATTTTTAGCTTAAACTATGTACATGGGGGAAAAATGAGTAAATAACCAGGTTGATTGTAGGGCATTTCTTTTTTTTTTTTTTTTAAAGATTTTATTTATTTGAGAGGGAGGGAGAGAGAGAGCACACATGAGCAGGAGGAGGAAGAAACAGCCTCCCCGCTGAGCAGGGAGCTGGATGCGAGGCTGGATCCCAGGACCCTGAGATCATGACCTGAGCCGAAGGCAGACGCTTAATTGACTGAGCCACCCAGGCACCCCGATTGTAAGGAATTTCTAGTTTAATAGAGAAGGCCTAAAAACCCAGAATAATGATGTGGTGCGCTAGCTAAGTGCTTTGTGGCAGAATGAGCAGAGAATCCAGGAGCAGAGAGAGAAAGGTCCTGATGGTGGGCCTAGGGAGTGTGGTTTGGGCAAAACCAGGGAAGACTTTGTCAGAAGGAGGTATGTATGAGCTATTTCTTACTAGACAAGTTGTAGTATCTCAGATGGGCAAGGTCAGTGTGGAACTTCTCAGCAGAGAGTGCAGGAAGCTCTGCTGCTTAAGGAAGCAGGAACAATCCAGAGAACCTCAGGAGATTCCATACAGTTGGAACACCATATTTGTGGGGTGACACGGCAGAAGGATCTGGGGGGTATTAAACATTAAGGGATCTGGCTTAATCCAAAGGCTAGCAGCCCATGTTTTGGTAGGCATTCATGTCACCTGGAGAACTGGCGAACACGCAGATTACTGGACTTTGCTCTTTGACATTCTGATTCAGTAGGTCTGGGATGGGATTAAGGAATCTGCATTTTTAAAAGCAACCTAGGAGCCATATTTCCAGAAATACTGCCACTGGAGATGGAAAGCCCTAGAAGAGAGTTGAATGGAGGATGCCCCACATGGCATACCTATATGGAAGGTATGCCTGCCTTTATATTCATTTGACACTTTTCCTTTTGATGTGACCCTTTTTTTGTGAGACACAAGGAAAGTCTAAGGGTACAACTGAAATGATCCATAGTTGAATGTTTCTGTGGATATGTGACACTCTCCAGCTGGTCACCTGAGAGCTACTTCATGTTGCTATTTATACAATTGATATAGATCCCAAGCAACTCCGAAGTAATAATTGAAGAGATTAGCAGTATCAAACATAGTATGCAATTGGGGAATAAAACGGTTTATATAAAGAATGAACACAGCGGAAGGAGAGTAGCTGTTACCTGGAGACTCAGATGCCTAACTAGGAGAGACAAGCTTGAAGCAGCTTTGAGCTCTCTGGTATCATAGGGAAAAGTAGAAAATATGTTGAATTACATGTTTTGCATTGTTTAAGAAAAAAGGTATTCATTTGTTAGAGACAAATACTTTCCTGTCTTAGGTTCAAGGAGTGATTTGTATACAGTAATCAAGATCATTTATCGTTCCATAAAAACATAGAAAATGTATCCCTGTAATAAGAATGTGACTTTTTTCTTTTTAATCTCGGATACCTGACAGAAGAAAGATCAGGAAGTTTATAATTGCACCTAAGTATTTTTTGACAGTACAAATTTTTGACAGTACAAATATGCGCCTGGAGAACATAGAGTGTTTGCGTTTCTACATAGGATTGCATACACATTGGGCTATTTGTTCTTATAAACAATATTATATCTTTGTTGTTGTTATATATGAAGTGACCCTATTCAGAACCTTAGTTCTAAAACAGCTGAGGCAGTTGACAATAGTAAAGATCAATGTCTGGGTATCTTTGGCCTAATAAAATTCAATGTCTAATACATAACACGAGTGACCCATGAGAGCAGGGGATATGGGCATATAATAAAAAGCGTGAATTTTAGCATGAAAAATGAACAAAAAGAAAAAGTAAAATGCAATGAAGATAGTAAAGAGACAGAAAGTAGAGAATTTTTTATGAGTAAGGCTCTTATAATGAGCAAACATTAAATCACTGCAGAGAGGTATCTATAAGCCCCTGTTATAGAGAATGAGATAAATGGATAGAATACTGACCTGGGGATTTAGGGAACAGTGTTGGTATTCACGATGCCTTTGCTGTGTGTGACCATAGTTTGAACTCTGTATGTAGCAGTTTCATCAGTGTTAAGATAAAGGAATTATTACAATAGGTTGGGATGGGCAACTGCAGCCTAGGAGCCAGTTCCAGCCTCTCACCTGTTTTTATGAATAAAATTGTCCTGGAAAACAACCATGCTGCTCATTCATTCATAGCAATCTATGGCTGCTTTCATGCTATAATGACAATGTTGGGTAGTTGCAACAGAGAATGTAAAGCCTGAAGTATTTATTATCTGGTCCTTTACAGATAATGATTAATAACCCCTGCAATGGATGATTATATGAATTAGAATATCAGTTTGATTTCTGTAGAGTAGAATCAGAATTAACCATGCCTAAAATAATATTGAAGTTGATTTCTCAGTCAAGTAGAAGTCTGAGCTGGTAGGGTAGCTCTCCTTTACAAGGGAGCCCATGACTCTGCCATCTTCCATGATGACTTCCTGCTCATGGTCCAAGATGGCTACTCCAGCTCTTAAAATGGCTTCCACATTCCAGCCATCAGGAAGGGGAAAGAGGACACAGAAGGCATGCCCTTCACTTAAAGGGCACAGACAGACAGTTGAATGTTCGCTTCTGTTCAAGTCACACTTTGTAAAATGGCCATTATCTACGAGGGAGGGTTTTATCTGGGGACCATGTGCCCAACTAAAAATTCTATTACTGCATAAGAAGAGACAGCAGATGTGGATGGACTGATAACCTATACATTTCTTTCCATTTAAAACACTATGAACATAGAGAATTAGTCTATTTGGAATGCCATAACAAATATCACAGACTGGGTAGCTTAAACTTAAACAGAAATCTATTTTCTCATAGTTGTGGAAGCTTGGAAGTCCAAGATCAAGATGCTGGCTGATTAGTTTTCTGGTGAGAGCTGTCTTCTTGGCTTATAGACAGCTGCTTTTTTACTGTGTCCTCACATGGTCTTTCCTCAGTGTGTGCACATGGAAAGAGTGATCCCTCTGGTGTCTCCTCTTATAAGGGTACTAATCCTATAGGATCAGGGTCCACCCTTATGACCTCATTTAACCTTAATTGCCTCCTTAAAGGCCCTATTTCCAAATACAATTGCACTGGGGGGTGGGGCTACAGCATATGAATTTTGCGTGGGGAGACATAATTCAGTCCATAGTTTATCATTTTCTGTATGAAATTGACAGAAACAGACAAGTCATAAAGGCTACAATAACAAAGAATGGGACTGAGGCTCTGGCCTATTCATTTAAAGTTAAAGAAATAGAGCACCCCTTTGAAAAGGAGAGGGTAATACTTAACTCTGACAACTCTATAGAATACCTAAAGTGAGTTTTAATCTATTGGTTCAGTGAAATGTTTTCTTTTTTACCTACAGTACAAATTATTCTGAAATTATGCTTTGTTTCATAAGTTTCCATTAAACAGTTCTTTAAAGGTCACATCAGATTGGACCGAATCCAGTTCTACTCACTATGGTAATGTTTAGGCAAGCACTGATGCACAATGTGTGCCTTAACCACAAAAAACACACATTTGGGGTTCTAGAAAGGATTACTGCTGAAAGAGTCTACCAATATTCTTTCTCTCTGGCTGAAAGGACAAAGGGCGGTCAAAATCTCACCTTTGGAAATTTAAGCTTCACAATATGGCATCAGGAGAATTTTTTCAGTTTTATGTCATCACTCATTTTTCCATCATTCCACTTTGTATTGGGGGTATAGTTTTGATTATCTATTGCCCAAAACTCAGTGGTTTAAAAATGATTAATCATGTATTTGCCCAGGATTTTGCTATTCTAGTAGGGCTCAGCAGAGACAGCTTACCCCTGCCTAACATGGTGGAAGCTTGTGCAGATGGCCTAGATTTGAAAGATGTACTTCCAAGGTAGCCTCCCGCATGTGGCTGGCAAGTTGGTGATGGTTGTCAGTGGAGGGCTCAGCTGGGGCTGTTAGCTAGGGGACTTGGCTCTGTTCTATGTAGGCTTCTTCATGAAGCTATTTAAGCTTCCTCCCAACATGGCAGCTGGATTCCAACAGGAAGAAAGAAGAAGATACCAGTCTTCTCAAAGTCTAGACCTGGAATCTGCACAGCATCACTTTTACTATATTCTCTCTGTCAGATAGTCACTGGGCCCAGCCCACAGTCAAGAGGGTGAAAAAAGGACTCCACCTCTTGGTGCAGGTATAAAAATAAAAAAAACTTTTAGTTATCTTTTTAATTTTTTTAATTTTTAATGGTGGTAAAATACACATAATAAAGTTTGCCATCCATTTTAAGTGTGCAGTTCAGTGCTATTAAGTACATTTACATTGTTACACAGTCTCCAGAACTTTTTCATCTTCCAAAACTGAAACTCTATACCCATTAAATGACATCTCTCTATATCCTCTTTCCCCCATGGCCACCAGCATTCTACTTTCTGTTTCTACATTTGGCTACTCTGGATACCTCGTGTAAGTGGAAACATACAGTACTTGTCTTTTTGTAACTGGTTTATTTCACTTAGCATAGTGTCTTCAAGGTTCATCCACATTGTAGTGCGTGTCAGAATTTTCCCCCTTTTTAAGGCTGAATAATATTCCATTGTATGGATGGACCACATTTTACTTGTCCATTCATTTGTCAATGGACATTTGGATTGCTTCCACATTTTGAATGTTGTGAATAATGCTGCTATGAACATGGGATATACAAATATCTCTTTATGATCTTGCTTTCAGTTCTTTTGAGCATATACCCAGAAGTGAGATTACTGGCTCATATTACATCGATTCATTTTTCATATGAATTTGTCATCTATTCTATTCTCTAGCCTGCTCTTTTTTGTTTAATAGTATGATGAGGACAGCTTTCTATGTAAGCACTGCCATGTACTTGTGGCTATTTTTAATTCACCAAGAAGTATAGATCATCAATTTGTTATGAACATACATGTTCTGATAATTCTTTTTGTGGGTCGGTGTTTAGAATTCAGAGGACATTTACCAAAGAAACCATTTTGTAAATAATATCTAGAAATGCAATTTTGCTATAAAGGGTAGAACATAAAAAGGTCATGAGAAGAGACTTGAACATCAGATAGTGTGGTTATGAGTCTCAAGTTGCATTTGAACAAGTTAGTTGACCAGTCCAAGCCCTGGTTTTATCATCTATACAACACGGATGGTAATAGTACTCATGACAGAGTTTTGAAGATTAAATGAGATGATGTGCCTAAAGAACTTTACATAGAGCCTAATGACATAATAAATGCCCAATAAATGTAGCTCTTACTATTTTTACCCATTGACGATTTCTAGTATTGATAAGGGCAGTGGGCTCTCTTAAACCCAGAACACCCAAACCTTAAACTTGTCTTAAATTGTAGCCCTCATCTCTTCTGAGCCCTACCCTCAGGACCTAGTGAAGCAGGGTCAAAAGGCTGAGAGATCTGGCTGACGATAGCCCTTCCCACAGCTGGGGAGAGATAGTGGGAGAACATCATATAGAAGGGGTGTACACAAATGGATTGTGTGTAAGCAGTGAACTCCAGTCGGATCAGCGTTTCTCAATCTCCTTTTCATTATCATCTCCCCCTAAGGGCCTTTTTAGACATTTCTTTCTAATTGCTCCCCCAAGAAATTTTAATATCTCAGATATATATCTGGTTCTGTGCTGTGTGTGTGAATATCATAAGTAGAGAGACAGATACAGAGATATCTACCTAGATATCTCTATCTCTATATGTATCTATATGTATTATATAGATCTGCGCTTTACATATTAAAAGAGTAGGATTATTTTATCTCCAATCAAACTAAGTTTCACCTCCACAGGGGCCATATTGCCTGCCCTGAGAGTATAGGCCCTAGACTGTGCCACCTAAGGAAACCTAAGGAGCACGTATAAGATTAACCTATCAGGCAATGCCCATTGTTGTCTTTATAACAAATAAAATTAACTAAATAATTCACTGTTATAATTATTGTCTGATACCTTTCTTAATTGCAAACCTCTGTGATGGCAGAAGCACAGCTGTCTTAGTCATTGTTGAATGGATTCTGATACAAAATAGGCAACTGGTACTTCTTGAATATATTAGTAGGGATTTTAATGTCTAGAAGGGAAATGAGAATAAAACATGTAAAAGTGAAAGTCTTCATGAGTTTATTTAGAGTTGCGTATGAGGAGTAGCAAGAGACAGAAGGAACCGAGGTGTGGCCAAGGTCATTTTCCTTTACTCAGTGCAGGTTTAATCCTTCCTGTGAGGAGCTTCCCAGACGAAAGCTTGAGGATGGAACCTTGTCTTCATCATTGTTAAGCACTCTAGAGGTCTTTACACAATGTCTGCTAAATGGTGGTTGAATATTGTTTGAATTATGAATTAATAGGATAGAAAGTCTTGAGAAGAAAGAGAGGTGTAAGGCTGCTTCCTTTTTTCTTTCCTTTTTCATTTATTTAAAGATACATTTAGAATTGCCTATATTTAGATCTTTTAAAAGAAGCTTTTCCAAAAGAAACATTTTTTTTTAAAGATTTTATTTATTTATTTGACAAAGAAAGACACAGTGAGAGAGGGGAACACAAGCAGGGGGAGTGGGAGAGGGAGAAGCAGGCTTCCCGCCGAGCAGGGAGCCCGATGTGGGGCTTGATCCCAGGACCCTGGGATCATGACCTGAGCCGAAGGCAGACGCTTAATGACTGAGCCACCCAGGCGCCCCTCCAAAAGAAACATTTTATATTTGAAGATAAAGAATCTTTGACATTAATATTTTCTTCAATTTAATACACTAAATTGAACCTAGGTATTTTTTTTTCTCCTTCCAGTTCATCTAAAACATTACAATTCTTTTCCCTTTTTACTACAAAATAGATTCTAAAGAACCAATTACAACCCCCTTAAAAAGTAAAAGGGCTATAGGGAGATTAAAAAAAAAACCCTAGAATGAGTTGGATATATCAGTTCTCTTTTTTGTTACATTTTTGTGGCTGCCATGGGAAGACTATAAAAGCTGCAAGTCTGATTTTGGTGGATAAATTCCCAACAACCTCCCCCCTCAAGGAGTGATCAGTATTATGGACAAAAGAGGGTATTTCTTCAATATGTCCATTTGATTTTATTTTGTGAGGCAACTACCTTTGTAAACCACACTAACATGTCAGAAATATGAAACTGTCTTCAGTTCACTGCCCTGTAAAAGATGTCTGACAAAAAAATAAAAATAAATAAATAAATAAAGCCAGGAATGCCTGAGTAAGTCATTTTATTTTTTATGATTCAAGCCCCCAAAAGGTCTTGAACTGTCAGATTTATTGTCTTTCCAATTTTATGACTTTTAGTTGTATTTATTCTTTGATGTTTACCATCAACTGTGCCTACGTGTGCCGTGGTCTGTGGGATTTCATATTGCTAAATCATTTTTTAAGCTTTAGTTGTAGCTCCTATTTAGCATCAATCCCCAGAGACATGCCATTAACATGAATCATTTTTGGAAGTATTTGGTGCAATATGAACTCCTTGCTGAGCCAATCACTCATTGCGATGGAAAGAAATGATGACCTTCTCAGAAATTCCCATCACGGTTAAATAACCCAGGACAGGACTCAACGGTCACGGACTTCTGATTGGGGTGCCCCCATCGGCTTAATCATCACGCCCAAAGCAGGAGATGGGAGGTCAGTGCAGCTTCAGGAGGGAAAAAGGAAAAGAGGGGGGCAAGGGGAAGGAAAAATGCTGACCCAAACCACAGCCATTGTTCCTGTTTCCGTGAAGGTTATTTTCACAGCAGGTACTTCAGTGACTATCATCAACACTATATGAATGTATTTTTCTCTAACATTCCATTTTACACCTCCAACCATGTTTTCTTTTTCAAGAACAGTTAAGATTTTACCTTCTCTGATTTCTCTTCTCTGCCCCCCTCCCCACCTGGTTTTTTCTCAGTCCAAACTCTGTGTTTAGCTGCTCAGTTCATTAGAGAGCTGGGGGTCTTATGATGGGTGAAAAAGTTTTTCAAAGAATGGAGTGTAATTACCACCAGCAGTATATTTTTTCCTTGGTTTATACCAAGTGTTTAGATACTTTTAAGTCATAAGCCAGTGTAATGACTTATAGATTATTCTTCTCGGTGGTCATTCTTTCTCTGCTTATGTTTAGTTAAGTCTGGCCTCCTGATCCTCCCTTCCCCCTCAGGTTCTCTAGCTCTTTCCTCAGATGAGTAAATGCAAATATACTATATGCTATGATTAAGGGACAACATATAGGTGTATCCTAAAGGAGGGGTCAGAAAACTGCAGCCCACAGCCAAACACAGCATGCTGGCTGTTTTTGTAAATAAAGTTTTATTGGAACACAGCCATGCCCATCAATTTATATGTTGTCTATGGCAGCTTTCACCCTGTGGCAACTGTTGAGTAGTTGCAGTAGAGACTTTATGGTCCTCAAAGACTAAGACGTTTACTATCTGGCCCTTTACAGAAAAATCTGCTGTTTTAGGTTGTAGCTATTCAGACATAACCTTATTTACTAAATAAGCAGTAATGACTGTTTTATTGACTGGGCCCATCTCAAACTCAAAGTTTAAACTGTTGACAAAAAACCCCAGAAAATGTTAGGAGAAAACTGAAGGAGATAATTTCTAACTTCTCTTTGATTATCTGGCTCTATGGTTTTTCGTATCCTTTCAGCTGTTTTTTTTTTTTTTTCTATTTAAATAGATTGTCTCTAAATTGCAAAATATGAAATTTTGTCATATATAGAAACTTTTGGGGATAGTCCCAATTTCTTAGTTTTTGTCTAATTGTTCCCATATAAACCAACAACATAATATTATTTAAAATTTGTCGATTTGTTAAGGGAGATGTCTGTTTTTGTTTTAATCTGCATTTTTTGATAAATTGTGAGGTTGAACAGTTTTTCCTTTCTTCTTTTTTTTTTTTTTTAGATTTTATTTATTTTTTGACAGAGAGAGAGAGACAGCGAGAGAGGGAACACAAGCAGGGGGAGTGGGAGAGGGAGAAGCAGGCTTCCCGCGGAGCAGGGAGCCCGATGCGGGGCTGGATCCCAGGACCCTGGAACCATGACCTGAGCCGAAGGCAGACGCTTAACGACTGAGCCACCCAGGTGCCCCTGGTTTTTCCTTTCTTTATTGGTTGCCTGTACTTGTACTTTCTGAAGTCTCTTCACACCCTCCACTTATTTTTCAAAACAGGCTTTTGCTGAAATTCTTAACTAAATTGGTTATGCCCTTTATTTGTGTTATTCTAGTATGAATATTCCATTCATAATTTGTACTCGCATCAGTTTAGCTTCTCATGTAAGAGGACACATAAAATGCCCTGAGCATGTAGTTTAGTATCTTGTATGTGCTTTATGATTTTTATAAAGAAGCACCTATGACAATGGAAATTATCAAAGAATAAGTAAAGATTTTTTAGGAAAGAAATGCATGCTAAAAATTAGGATTTTAGGCCGCCTGGGTGGCTCAGATGGTTAAGCGTCTGCCTTCGGCTCAGGTCATGATCCCGGGGTCCTGGGATCGAGTCCCATATCGGGCTCCTGGCTCAGCGGGGAGCCTGCTTCTCCCTCTGACCCTCTCCCCTCTCATGCTGTTTCTCTCTCGCTCGCTCTCTAAAAAATAAATAAAATCTTTAAAAAAAAAATAAAATAAATTAAAAAAAATAAAAATTAGGATTTTATATCTTAAAAGTGAATGTTTCTAATTCACTGAAATTATAGCAAATTGTATTTCCTCTCAACGAAAGAACTTAAAGTTACTTACAGTATTTCTCATGGTTTGAGCTTTTCTTCTTTTTTCTTAAGCTTAAACATTCTTTAGGATTCATGTGATTTTTATTTGGCATGATGCAGTATAATTGAATGAGATACTTACTTCCAGATGATAGATGCCTGTGATTGAGAAGAAAGTGCTTTCTTTAAATTGTATCTGACTTATAAAGATAAAAGGCTTGTTAGCGTAAGTAGCTTTAGATCTAGTCAGTTCTAAAAAAAAAAGGCAGACTAAAATATCTAGCAATTCTAGAATATTGGCATGCTGAGTATGTGTATGTGGTTGTGTGCCACGGGAAAAGGGAGAGACTGTGTAAACATACATGCACACGCACGCGCGCGCGCACACACACACACACACACACACACACACACACACACACACTGTAGAGAATGCAGTGCTCCATGGTAGAAATGCATACAGATACCCTACTGATATAACGGTGATTTTGGTTTTTAATAACCAAAAAAAAAAGCTGATGGGCAAAGGTAAAGCTCACTTTCTTTGCTAGGGAAAAAGAGTAGTCAGTAATTTTAATTTATGGAGGTCACAAAGAGAATTATTTCATGTTGACATATGTCAGAGAATAGGAATATGTGTAGTGTATGTGGAAGCTAGTTTCCAATGGTGACCACCGTCAATTACTTCCTTCCCTGTATGTGCTTGCTGCACTTCTCCTTGAATCCAAGCTTGCCCAATCAAAGGCAGTGGGAATGACATTCTGAAACTTCCCAGGCTACACCGTAACAGCCCTGTTAGCTTCCTCCTAAGTTCCTTGGAAAGCTGATCCTTGGAGTACTTTCTTCCAGAACCCATTCTTCATTTTGTGAGAAATCTAAGCTACATAGGAGAAGCCATGTGTAGGTCCCGCTGGTTGGTAATCTCAGCCAACTGCCAACATCAACTGCCAATCATGTGAAAGAGCCATAACGGATATCCAGTTTAGTTTGGCCTTCTGTTCCTACTCAGCCTCCTGAGAGCCTCCTAGCTGAGACAAGTCAACACATAAAATTAAAATACTAAATTATTGTTTTAAGCCACTGTTTATTGGAATGCTTTATAAAGCAGCAAAAGATAACTGATCCAGTCTAAAACACTTTATGGTAATGATTTTATAGAAAATATATCAATAGGATAAGTAGGTTTAATATATCCCAGAAAGAAAATTGTTCTCTCTTTCCAACCTCCACCAAAAATACCAAAGGAACATCCTCCTAACTTTCTCCATGAGTGAGGTCTGGACCAGACCCTACAAGTTGGAGCCCAGAATCTAGACTTCAGCACTTCTCCAGGTATGCATTATTATTATTTTTTTATTTTATTATGTTAATCACCATACATTACATCATTAGTTTTTGATGTAGTGTTCCATGATTCATTGTTTGCATATAACGCCCAGTGCTCCATTCAATACATGCCCTCTTTAATACCCATCACTAGGCTAACCCATCCCCCCAACCCCTCCCCTCTAGAACCCTCAGTTTGTTTCTCAGAGTCCATAGTCTCTCATGGTTTGTCTCCCCCTCCGATTTCCTCCCCTTCATTTTTCCCTTCCTGCTATCTTCTTTTTCTTCTTTTTTTTTTTTTTAACATATAATGTATTATTTGTTTCAGAGGTACAGGTCTGTGATTCAACAGTCTTACACAATTCACAGTGCTTGCAGGCATGCATTATTAGTGAAGTCAGTAAATAGTACATTGAAGATAAGCTCACAGGGTAATTCAGACATCTGAGGAAAAAAGCACTATAAAAGAGTAATAAATTGAATAATTAGAAAAGATAAAACAAGGAACCAGTTTAAAATACACTTAAAACACACATAATACTGGGGCACCTGGGTGGCTCAGTTGGTTAAGCATCTGCCTTTGGCTCAGGTCATGATCCTAGGGTCCTGGGATCTAGCCCCACATCAGGCTTTCCGCTCAGCTGCAAGTCTGCTTCTCCTTCTCCCTCTGTAATCTCTCTCGCTTTTGCTCTCTCTCAAATAAATAAAATCTTTAAAAAAACAAAAACACATAATACTTAAAGAGGATAATAAAATTCCAAACTGACTATAATAAGGATCCCCCCCAATAGAGGAAATATATAAAGAGGGAGAAATATATGAAAAAATCATTGAAGTTTTCCCCAAAGTAAAGAAAGATGCTGGGGGGCGCCTGAGTGGCTCAGATGGTTAAGTATCTGCCTTCAGTTCAGGTCATGATCCCAGGGTCCTGGTATCGAGCCCCACATCGGGCTCCTGGCTCAGCGGGGAGCCTGCCTCTCCCTCTCCCTCTGCCTCTCTCCCTGCTCATGCTCTCTCTCTCTCTCTTTCTCTGTATCTCTGTGTCTCAAATGAATAAATAAAAATATTAAAAAAAAAAGATGCTGGGCAGAAATGAACAGAATTCACAGGAACAATTAAAAATAAGCAACAAAATAATAATAATAATATTGCTAAAGGCAAAAAAGAAGAGCAAAACATCTACATGGAACAGTGTCAGACTAAAACTAGAGTTCTCTGTGGCAATCTTGGATTTAAAAAAAGAATGAAATTAGCAGAATGACAAAGGAGGACTCTTTAGAGTTCATATCCAGATGATTTATCATTTAAATGCAAAGTCAAAATACAAATAGGCTTATTTGTAAAATGCCTCACAGTTTTCTATACAAAGATCTCCATTGAAGTGCTCTTTGAGGAAGCTTTCCAGAAAGGAGAGGAAAAGATTCAGGCAGATACTATGAAATATTTGCAAAGTAAGAGTAAGAAAATAATTCAGTAAAATTTACTGTTTTCTAAAGATTAAGCACCTGATCAAAAATATATTCAAAACAATGCAGAATAAAACTCTAGATCAGCACTATCCAAAAGTCTCCGAGATGATGAAAATGTTCTATATTTGTACTCTATATATCTGCTGAACACTTGAAAAATAATTCATGTGACTAGGAAACAATGTTTTTAACCTTAATTTTAATTAAATTTAAAACCAAATAGCCACATGTGGCTAGTGGCTACTATATTAGTGAAGTTTTAGATGCTATCAACATAGTGATATTGGGATGAATAGAGAAGTTCAAGGGCGTAAGAGACCTGAGGGGCTGAGAGCACACTAATCAACACTTGCCTAGTTTAGAATTAAAATTAGAATCTGATAAGATTAAGAAATGTATAGAAAAGAGTAAAATGTAAGTATATCTTAATAGTCAGGGGTAAAAACATAGAGACTTAAAAGATATGACTTTCCAACCAAGAGCTGGAAGTTCTATCAGTATATACAGAGGATAAAAAGAAGATGAAGAAACAAGAGCATGATAAATAGAAACAAATAGAATGTCAAAAAAGTCCCACTATACCAAATTATTATGAATATAATATTATCATGAATATAAAGTTTAAACCCACCATTTAAAGAAATTTTCAGGAGGCACCTGGGTGGCTCAGTTGTTCAGGCATCTGCCTTCTGCTCAGGTCATAATCCCAGAGTTCTTGGATTGAGCCCTGTGTCGGGCTCATTGCTCAGTGGGGAGACTGCTTCTCCCTCTCCCTCTGCCTGCCGCTACCCTGCTTGTGCTTTGTCTCTGTCAAATAAAGAAAATCTTTAAAAAAATGATAAATTTTCAGACTACATTAAAAAAATTCACCAATATATTGCCTACAAGAGGCATATTTAAAACAATAATATTCAGAAGGTTTGAAAATAAAGTGATAGAGAATCCTAGATAAACACAAATCTAATGTAATCTGGCTTAGCAATTTTAATATCACACAATATGGAATTTAAGGCTAAAACCATGTAAGTAAAAGAATAATATTAGGGGAAAAACTGGTGTATATCATGTTACAAGTGGTGTCAAGAATCACAAAGAGGAAAGGATAGTCTCTTCAACAAAAGGTGCTGGGAATACTGGATATCCACATGCAAAAAAATGAAATTGGACTTTTTCCTTAAGTCATATGCAAAAATCAACTCAAAATGGTTTGAGACTTAAGCATAAGACCCAAAAGTAAAACTTCCAGAAGATAACATAGGGGAAAAGCTTCATGATGTTGGTCTTGGCAATGAATTAATGGATATAACACTAAAAGCACAGCAACAAAAGCAAAAATAGACCAATGGGACTACATCAAACTAAAAAACTTCTGCCTGGTGAAGGAAATAATCAACAGAAGTGAAAAGGCAACATTCAGAATGGTAGAAAATATTTGCAAATTATATATCAGATAAGGGGGTTAGTTTCCAAAATATATAGGAACTCAAAAGTAAAAATACAAACAACCTGATTTTAAAAATGGGCAAATGACTTGAATAAACATTTCTCCAAAGAAGACATACAAATGGCCAATAGGTTTATTAAAAGATGCTCAAGGGGTGCCTGGGTGGCTCAATTGTTAAGCGTCTGACTCTTAATTTTAGCTCAGGTCATGATCTCAGGGTCTCGGGATTGGGTCCTAGTATGGGGCCCTGTGTTGGGCTCTGTGCTCAGCTGGGAGTCTCCCTCTGCCCCTCCCCCTGCTCATGCACATGCACTCTCTCAAATAAATAAAATCTTAAAAAAACCAAGATGCTCAATGTCACTAATCATCAGGGAAATGCAAACCGAAGCCACAATGAGATACCACCTCACACCTGTTCTGATGGCTATTATCAAAAAAAGGCAACAAGTGTTCATGAGGATGTGGAGAAAAGGGTACCCTTGGACACTGTGCAAGGAAATGCAAAATGGTGAAGCCATTATGGATACCAGTATGGAAGTTCCCCCCAAAATTTAAAATAGAACTACCATATGAGCCAGCAATCCCACTCCTGGGTATTTATCCAAAGAATTGAAATCAATATTGATCTCATGGTCATGAGTGGGAGCCCCACATTGGATGTAGAGATTATTTAAAAATAAAATCTTAAATCCTGCAATATTTGAAAACATGAAAAAACACTTAGGACATTATGTTAAGTGAAGCAAGGCAGTAAGATATAGACAAACACTATAGGACTCCTCTTAGGAGGTATCTAAAATAGTCAAATTCATAGAAGCAAAGAGCAGAACAGTGGTTTCCAGGGGGAGGGCGAGATAGGGAGTTACTAATTAATGAGTATAAACTTTTAGGAATGAAAGATGAATTACTTCTAAGGATTTTCTGTACAACTTTGTTTGCCTATAGTTAACAATACTGTATTGTACATTTAAAAATCTGTTAAGAGAGTAGATCTCATGTTAAGTGCTCTTACCACAATAACATAAAAATAAAAATAAAGAAGTTGTAACAATCAACATGACCATATATATAACTAAACTACAGCCTCGAAATACAAAAAGCAACAAATGATACAGACCAGTAACAACCACAGCTAGAGTGCCCATATCTTGGTTTCTTTTTTTTTTTTAAGATTTTATTTATTGGAAGAGAGAGAGCATGAGCAGCGGGGAGGGGCAGAGAGAGAAGCACACTCTCCGCTGAGCAGGGAGCCCAACTAGGGGCTCGATCCCAGGACCCCGGGGTCACGACCTGAGCCAAAGGCAGACGCTTAACTGACTGCCCCCATATCTTGGTTTCTAATAACATTCTTCAATGAAAGGAGCCACAACCTTTGTAGAAATGACTTATTGTAGGACCGGGGAAGGAAATATACAAGATGAGCCTAGAGCATGTTGTAGGGCCACAAAATAAGAAAGCGCTTTAAAAATTCCCCAAACAAAACAAACAGCCACTGACCCCCACTGATGTGGGTTTGTCAGGAGGCACAGGAGCCAACTGAAATAGTATCTGATGGCCAAACCTGGAACAACTAGAGCAATAAAAATAAAGTAATATTGGATTATTATGCAAAGCATAAAATAAATATTCCTGAGTTCATACTGCTATAACTAAGTGATTGAATAAATTAACAAAAGGAGAAGAGACATATTATCCATGCAAAACAATTTCAAATCCAAATAATTTATGTAGAAATTATGTAACGGTACAGTGGAGAAACCTTGCAAACTCTACTTCAGCCAGGTGATCAAGGTCAATATCAACAGTCATGAATCATGTTGATATGATGTGATGAAAATGTCACTCTACGCTATGATATTCCTCCAAAAAATTCATAACGCCTGACTAATGGGACAAAATCCAATAGAGGGACACCAAAACTGTCAAAGTCATGAAAAACAAGAATGTCTAAGAAACTAGAGGAGTCTGGAGGAGTCTAAGGAAACATGACAAATAAATGCAACGTAGAATCCTGGATGGAATCCTGGGACAGAAAAAAAGACATTAAGTAAAAACTAAGGAAAGCTGAATGATTTAGTTAATAATGTGTCAATATTAGCTCATTAATTATAACAAATGTATCATATTAATATAAAATTTTATTAGTACAGGAAACCTTATGCAGGGGTATAGAGGAGCTCTCTGTATTTTCTTTTCAATTTTTCTGTAAATCTAAAACTTTTCAAAACATAAGTTTATTAAAGAAAGCAACAAATAACAGTTCTACTTGGTGAAGCAAATAGGTCAAAAAAATTTTTTTTTTTTTAAAGAGTTTATTTATTTATTTGAGACAGAGAGAATGAGAGACAGAGAGCATGAGAGGGAGGGGGGTCAGAGGGAGAAGCAGACTCCCTGCCGAGCAGGGAGCCCGATGCAGGACTCAATCCCGGGACTCCAGGATCATGACCTGAGCCGAAGGCAGTCGCTTAACCAACTGAGCCACCCAGGCGCCCAATAGGTCAAAAATTTACTTTGAAAAAAGATTACTTTGGATACTTTAACACATTCAAGGAACTTGTAGAACAAGCAGACAGATATTAACCAACATGCATGTGCAGAATAAAAAGAATGCATTTTTTGTGCCTCAAAAGGCTCAATCTCTAAATGTGGCATAGCACAGAGCTCACCTCCAGACCACCTCCTTCTTTGTGTTTACTCCTCTCCTGTGAGACTGACTGAGTTACTGTCTTAAATACCAGCCATGTGCTGATGCTGTGCAGTAGAGTTTCTCCCCTAAACTCCAGATTTGGATATCTGCAGCAGATTTAACATCCATGCTTATTTTTCTTTTTTAAAAGATTTTATTTATTTATTTTTGCGAGAGGGAGAGAAAGAGAGAGCTTGGGTAAGAGAGCATGAGCAGGGGGAGGGGCAGAGGGAGAAGCAGACTCCCCCATGAGCAGAGAGCCCAATGCTGGACTCCGTTCCAGGACTCCAGGATCATGACCTGAGCCAAAGGCAGATGCCTAACTGACTGAGCCACCCAGGTGACCCCACGCTTATTTTTCTAATAGACATCTTGAAATTGGCATGTGCCAAAACCAAACATATACTTTTCCTCCACAGGCTCATAAATGACCACACCACCCTTCCAGTTGGTCAGGCAAAAAGCAAAACAAAATAAAGTATATGTACAAATGAAAACCTCTTTACCTTACACACACCATGCAATGCTATTGGCCCTGACTTCAAATTATTAATGGCACACTGAAGTTTGACAACCAAAGTGGATGTTTTTTAACATCCTCTATCTACCTGCCAAAATTGTTTTCAGTAATAGTCATTAAATAAAAAGATAATAACAATGAAGTAAAAAGAATAATAGTAATGGCCGGAAAAGAAATGCAGTGATTTCTTTTTCTTTCATTGAACTTCATATATAAATTTATGCCAAAAATAAATATTACAAGTTAAGAAGTAAAGAATAAAATAAAAATTACACTACAAAAAAGGAAAAAATGGATTAATACTATTTGATATACTAAAAAAAGACAAAGAACTAGGGGCACCTAGGTAGCTCAGTTGGTTAAGCGCTGACTCTTGGTTTCCGCTCGGGTCATGATCTCAGGGTTGTGAGATAAGAGCCCTAAGTTGGTTCTGCGCTCAGTGGGGAGTCTGCTTCCCCCCCTCCCTCTCCTTCTGCCCCTCCCCCTTCTTACGCATTCTCTCTCTCTAAAATAAATAAATCTTTAAAAAAAATTTAAAAGACAACTATATATTTTTTGCATTAATGAAGTTTTGTCTCAACTTTTGCAAACTCATCAGTGACTTAAATGAAGTTGGTTTTCTTCATCCACTCGTGTTTAGTAGAGTAGAGCCAGATTTGTCAGTCTTTATGGTTGAACAAAGAACACTTTATAAATTTAAATTAGATGAATTAATAAGTGCACATATGGCCACAAAAGTCTTAAAGATAGAATCCCATTTCACAATAAAACCCAGAAATTTTAAATGCAAAAACTTCACATGGTCACACTGAATGACAGACTTGAAGTCATTCAAGTTCTGCTTTTTCATCTTTATAATCACTGCACTTTTGTTTCTTTTGAATCTGTCATTGAACTGCAGGAACCGGTGGTGGCCCCGTCCCACCCAGGGATGGAGGCAGGAAGTGTTCCTAAGAGAGCACAGGTGGTTCTCAAACCCTGTGTGTAGGTGTCCTTACAAAACCAGTGCAGGCAGGTGGGTCCATCCAAGTGTGTTGAAGCCCAATTGTGTAACAGAGTTCTCTGAAATAACTTCCATCTGGCGTACAATGTTTATTAAAGGATAAGAAATAAAAATATATTCAACTGAAGCTCCCAGGTATATTATTAAGACTCAGCTGAACTACAGCAGTTGTTTAGAATTTGAAATAATAAAGGATTCTTTTCTCCGAGGAATATTTTATCACTGGTATTGTTTAAAATTGCAGGGTCTTAATGACAATAAAAAGCAGACTCACTTTTAGTCAGTTTTAAAGTCATTTTTGAGTTCTCAAAAGACAATCCCCCACTTTATCGCCTGTACCTGGAGCAGACGGTCTTGGGATGCCAGCACAGATTATAGCTAGAATTCAACTTTTCTCCACTCCTAGTGCTAGTGGCTCAGTCCAGGAAGCCATCATTTCTTACCTGGTTGATTGCAGCTGCATCCTAACTTTATAAATGGACTCACTACTTAAGCTTTTCCCTCTCTCTTATCCATCTGAACACAGTAGCTAAGGTGATCTTCTAAATGGAAGTTAGATCAGCTACCCTTCTTCTCAGAGCTGAAATGGGATTGCATGTCATTCAGAGTAAAACCCTGTGAAAAGACAAGCCACAAACTAGGAGGACATGTTTGCATATTATATGTCAGATAAAAGACTTGTATCCAGAATATACAAAGAATTCTCTGAATTTTGTCATAAGGAAATGATCCAGTAAAAAAGAGGCAAAAGTCTTGAACAGACAGTTCACTAAAGAAGGTATAAGAGATAGCAAATAAGCATATGAAAAGATGCTCAACATCATTAGTCATCAAATGAGAATTGAAACTGCAACATGATACCACTCAATACCCATCAGAATCTGGGTGACCATCCCCAGTGTCGGAAAGATGTGGAGTAACTGGAACTCTCCTGCTGGTACGGATATAAACAGGTACAACCACTTTAGGAAATAGTTTGGCAGTTAATTCAAAAATTAAACCTATATCTACCATTTGACTCAGGCATTCCTCTTTTAGTTATTCACTCAAGAGAAATGAATATGTATGTCCACACGAAGACTTGTTCATGAATGTTCATAGCAGCTTTATTTGTACTTACAAAAACCTGGAAACAACATAAATGCCCACCAAGGAGGGATGGATAAACCAATTGCAGTTTATTCATGTGATGAATACTACCCAGCATCAACAAAAAATAAACTATTGAAGGATATAACAAGGGGCTCCCGGGTAATTCAGTCAGTTAAGCATCTGCCTTCTGCTCAGGTCATGATCCCAGGGTCCTGGGATTGTGCCCTGATGTCGGGCTCCCTGCTCAGCAGGGAGTCTGCTTCTCCCTCTCCCTCTGCAGCTCCCTTTGCTTGTGCTCTCTTACTCACTCTCTCTCTCAAATAAATAAAAATCTTTAAGTGAAAAAAAAGAGGGGTAACAATATGGGTGAATTGCAAAATAATTATGTTGAGTGAAAAAAGCCACACAAAAAGAACACATTGTATGATTGTATAAAATTATCAAAAGTGCAAACTAATCTATAGTGACAAAAAGCAAATAAATGGTTGCCTGGCTATGGGGCAGGGCTCCCAGGCAGACTTTCTTCTCTCTTCTGGGGCCCTAGCACCTGCCATTGCCACCACCAATCTGGACCCAGCTGACTCTTAGGCCCCCAGAGCAGCCCAAACTGTCCCACTCAAACTGCTATGTTTATGCCATGGACATGGGCCTGAGTGCACACTTGTGTGGGCTACACAGCCGACTACCGAAGGTCTCCAGAGCTGCCTACCATCGAGTGTACCTCCTCCCCTCACAGGCCTGCTGTGTTATCCCATCTGACTTCAGTTACAAAACACAAGTTCAAAGATAAAATGATTTCAGGATGGTGATAGGAGAGCATTAAGTCAAGCATGGAGCCCGTTTGGCTCTAGACGTTGCACACCCAAGAAGCCATTCTGGATTTTGTGATGTGAGGAAAATAGACTCATCATGCACTGTTGTATAAGACTCAACTAGTGCACACATCCCAGAGAAAACCTGATGTTATTTAGCCAGATGTACAGATTCAACAACCAAGTAATTCTCCTCTGCATAATAACCCAGAAAACATCTACTCTAGGTCCATAAAAACATGTATGAGGATGCTTATTAAAACATTACATATAGAAGTAGAGAACAGGAAGAATGTGAGGCATCCATCACCACTGAATGAATGAATGAATGAATGAATGAATGAATGAAAGAATGAATGGCAGTAGAAGCATGCTATGGAACGATTGGAAGAAATGAACTTGATCAGTGATTCTTACCCTGGCTGCTCACTTGAGAAACTTCTAAAAATTCCTAATGCCTAAGTCCCTGTACCTGAATTAATTGGTCTAGTGTGGAGATTGATATTTAAAAGTTCCCCAGGTGATTTTAGAGTTGAAAACCAATGAATAAGACAGTCATACAGCTATATGCATACATATTTAAAAAATTAAAATGTATCTTATATATTTTACATTCTTTAAAAACCCAATACAGGGTATACATAAATCAAGGACACACATACACATAAATATATATATATTTACACACACACACACACGCACACACCCCAAAAGATGTTTCTCTAGAAAAAAAAAAAATATATATATATATCCAAAAACATATTAAGCAGGGTACCATGATTGCCAGAGAGGAGTGAGGATAATAAGGATGTGTTGAGTATCAACCGAGGAAGTAAATGAGAAAGTAGATTTATCCAAATTGTTGATAATGGAATCTAATTCTCTCAACGTAGGTGTAAAATAAGTAATAATAGTCACTAAGGACTGGCCACATTCAAGGAATTCTGCTTTCTAAGTACTTTAATTGTATTATTTCATTTACTCCTCATGTGATTCTGTAAGATAGGTGCTGTTTTATCTCCATTTCACAGATACGGAAATGGAAGGCCAGAGAAATTAAATGATGCGTGTCATCACCAGGCTTTGTGGCTGAGCTATGTGTGACCCCCAGGCAGAGGGCGCTAGAGCTCCGCTCTTGACCACTGTGATTTACTGTGTTTCCTAAGAAAGGTGGGGGAAAGAGAGGAAAAGAGATACAGAAATGAGAGATAGACATTCCTCACCTTTTATTTACTATCAAGTAAATCTTGGACAAACCATGGTTAAGAAATTAGCAACTCAAAGGTGAAAGTTGACAAGTATGTGTTTAGGACAAAGGAAAATGAGAAAATGGCACTAATCTGACCATAGAATTATGGTTAGAAAGACTAAAAATTAATGAGGGATAAAAAAGGCAGAAAGTAGACAGACTTCTTTGACATGAAAATCACAGAGATGACCTGCTCTTCTCAGTGCATCATATAACAAAATGCATGATGTCAATATGGTTTTTTACTGGTGATGTGAGCCTTCCTCTTTGGGATTATAGTATCTGCCTGGTATTGCCACTGTAAAGTTTCTGTTTTTCCCTTTGCAATTAATAACTATTCTGGGGGAGACACGTTATGATTTATGGAGATACCCTGCCTCTGAGCAAATGTTCACTTATTTTAGCATTCATCAGTGGACCTTGTCTGTTATATTTTCAGTTTTCTTCATTTCTTCTAAACTCAGTAATTGGAATTCATCTTCAAAGAAAAGCTATTCCATTTACTTACTTCCTTACTTCCTTATTAGCTTACCTATTGATGTCAGTGTGGCCTTGTTAATATTTATTCGATTCTATAGGTTATTTGCACTACTGTCATTATTTTTTTGTTGTTCTTTGTTCAAATTATTCTAGCTTTGGCCTATGAGAGTTCTTCCTGTTTCCTGGGCCCTTTCTACAGGCCGTATCTTTTTGTAAGCACTTCCTTAATTTTTGACATAAGATACACCAGGCTCATTTAGTGTTTTCTGAACTGCAGACCTGGAATCAGCTACATACTAAGGTGTCTTGGATCCTTTTATTTAGAAACTAAGATCTGGGAGCTAGAAAGAGCATCCTACTGAAGAATGAATGGGTCAACCAGGAAATTAAAGAAGAATTAAAAAAATACATGGAAACCAATGAAAATGAAAACACAACTGTTCAAAATCTTTGGGATGCAGCAAAGGCAGTCCTAAGAGGAAAGGATATAGCAATACAAGCCTTTCTCAAGAAACAAGAAAGGTCTCAAGTACACAACCTAACCCTACACCTAAAGGAGCTGGAGAAAGAACAGCAAATAAAGCCTAAACCCAGCAGGAGAAGAGAAATAATAAAGATCAGAGCAGAAATCAATGAAATAGAAACTAAAAGAACAGTAGAACAGATCAACGAAACTAGGAGCTGGTTCTTTGAAAGAATTAATAAGATTGATAAGCCCCTGGCGAGACTTATCAAAAAGAGAAGAGAAATGACCCAAATCAACAAAATCACGAATGAAAGAGGAGAGATCACAACCAACACCAAAGAAATACAAACAATTCTAAGAACATATTATGAGCAACTCTATGCCAGCAAATTAGATAACCTGGAAGAAATGGAGGCATTCCTAGAGATGTATCAACTACCACAACTGAACCAGGAAGAAATAGAAAACCTGAACAGACCTATAACCACTAAGGAAATTGAAGCAGTCATCAAAAATCTCCCAAAAAACAAAAGCCCAGGGCCAGATGGCTTCCCAGGGGAATTCTACCAAACATTTCAAGAAGAATTAATACCTATTCTTCTGAAACTGTTCCAAAAAATAGAAATGGAAGGAAAACTTCCAAACTCATTTTATGAGGCCAGCATTACCTTGATCCCAAAACCAGACAAAGACCCCATCAAAAAGGAGAATTACAGATCAATATCCTTGATGAACATGGATGCAAAAATTCTCACCAAAATACTAGCCAATAGGATCCAACAGTACATTATAAGGATTATTCACCATGACCAAGTGGGATTTATCCCTGGGCTGCAAGGTTGGTTCAACATCCACAAATCAATCAATGTGATACAATACATTAACAAAAGAAAGAACAAGAATCATATGATCCTCTCAATAGATACAGAAAAAGCTTTTGACAAAGTACAGCATCCTTTCTTGATCAAAACTCTTCAGAGTATAGGGATCGAGGGTACATACCTCAATATCATAAAAGCCATCTATGAAAAACCTACAGCGAATATCATTCTCAGTGGGGAAAAACTGAGAGCTTTCCCCCTAAGGTCAGGAACGTGGCAGGGATGACCGCTATCACCACTGCTATTCAACATAGTATTGGAAGTCCTAGCCACAGCAATCAGACAACAAAAAGAAATCAAAGGCATCCAAATTGGCAAAGAAGAAGTCAAACTCTCACTCTTTGCAGATGATATGATACTTTATGTGGAAAACCCAAAAGACTCCACCCCAAAACTGCGAGAACTCATACAGGAATTCAGTAAAGTGGCAGGATATAAAATCAATGCACAGAAGCCAGTGGCATTCCTATACACCAACAACAAGACAGAAGAAAAAGAAATTAAGGAGTCGATCCCATTTACAATTGCACCCAAAACCATAAGATACCTAGGAATAAATCTAACCAAAGAGACAAAGGATCTTTACTCAGAAAACTATAAAATACTCATGAAAGAAATTGAGGAAGACACAAAGAAATGGAAAAACGTTCCATGCTCATGGATTGGAAGAACAAATATTGTGAAGATGTCAATGCTACCTAGAGCAATCTACACATTCAATGCAATCCCCATCAAAATACCATCCACCTCTTTCAAAGAAATGGAACAAATAATCCTAAAATTTGTATGGAACCAGAAAAGACCCCGCATAGCCAGAGGAATGTTGAAAAAGAAAAGCAAAGGCGGCAGCATCACAATTCCGGACTTCCAGCTCTATTACAAAGCTGTAATCATCAAGACAGCATGGTACTGGCACAAAAACAGACACATAGATCAATGGAACAGAATAGAGAGCCCAGAAAGGGACCCTCAACTCTATGGTCAACTCATCTTTGACAAAGCAGGAAAGAATGTCCAATGGAACAAAGACAGTCTCTTCAACAAATGGTGTTGGGAAAATTGGACAGCCACATGCAGAAGAATGAAACTGGACCATTTCCTTACACCACACACAAAAATAGACTCCAAATGGTTGAAAGACCTCAATGTGAGACAGGAGTCCATCAAAATCCTAAAGGAGAACACAGGCAGCAACCTCTTTGACCTCAGCCGAAGCAACTTCTTCCTAGAAACATCGCCAAAGGCAAGGGAAGCAAGGGCAAAAATGAACTATTGGGACTTCATCAAGATAAAAAGCTTTTGCAAAGCCAAGGAAACAGTCAACAAAACCAAAAGACAACCGACAGAATGGGAGAAGATATTTGCAAATGACATATCAGATAAAGGGCTAGTATCCAAAATCTATAAAGAACTCATCAAACTCAACACCCAAAGAACAAAGAATCCAATCAAGAAATGGGCAGAAGACATGAACAGACATTTTTCCAAAGAAGACATCCAAATGGCCAACAGACACATGAAAAAGTGCTCAATATCGCTCGGCATCAGGGAAATCCAAATCAAAACCTCAATGAGATACCACCTCACACCAGTCAGAATGGCTAAAATTAACAAGTCAGGAAACGACAGATGTTGGCGGGGATGCGGAGAAAGGGGAACCCTCCTACAGTGTTGGTGGGAATGCACGCTGGTGCAGCCACTCTGGAAAACTATATGGAGGTTCCTCAAAAAGTTGAAAATAGAACTACCATATGATCCAGCAATTGCACTATTGGGTATTTACCCCAAAGATACAAAAGTAGGGATCCGAAGGGGTACGTGCACCCCGATGTTTATAGCAGCAATGTCCACAATAGTCAAACTGTGGAAAGAGCCAAGATGTCCATCGACAGATGAATGGATAAAGAAGATGTGGTATATATATACAATGGAATATTATGCAGCCATCAAAAGGAATGAGATCTTGCCGTTTGCAACGACGTGGATGGAACTGGAGGGTATTATGTTGAGTGAAATAAGTCAAACAGAGAAAGACATGTATCATATGATCTCACTGATATGAGGAATTCTTAATTGCGGGAAACAAACTGAGGGTTGCTGGAGTGGGGTGTGGGGTGGGAGGGATGGGGTGACTGGGTGATAGACACTGGGGAGGGTATGTGCTCTGGTAAGTGCTGTGAATTGTGCAAGACTGTTGAATCTCAGATCTGTACCTCTGAAACAAATAATGCAATATATGTTAAGAAAAAAAAAAGAAGAAGAAGAAGAAGTTAGCGGGAGGGGAAGAATGAAGTGGGGGAAATCGGAGGGGTAGACGAACCATGAGAGACGATGGACTCTGAAAAACAAACAGGGTTCTAGAGGGGAGGGGGTGGGAGGATGGGTTAGCCTGGTGGTGGGTATTGAGGAGGGCACATTCTGCATGGAGCACTGGGTGTTATGCACAAACAATGAATCATGGAACACTTCATCTAAAACTAATGATGTAATGTATGGGGATTAACATAAGAATAAAAATAAATAAATTAAAAAAAAAAAAAGATCTGGGAGCTAGATATGTTCATTACTAGTGAGGTGTAGCTACTTCTAGATCCCCTCGGCAGACACAGCTTGAATATGTGTGTGTGTACTAATCTATGAGAACACGCACGTATATTAATTTCACTACCTATCTGCATATATAATAATATAATTATAATAATAATAAACAGAAATTTATATTGATCCTGCCCATTCCAATCCAACAACTCAAGTTCACTTTAGCTTCCCCTGTTCCTAATTTTAACTTCTTTCTCCAACAATAAGAAGTTTACAGTATTTTTAGTTATTTGTTCAAATCTGATATATTCATAAAACAGTTCCAGAATTCCCAGCCCATACCCTAGTTAGGAAGAAAAAAATAATTCCTTGAGGCAGCCTGGGTGGCTCAGTTGGTTAAGCATCTGCCTTCGGCTCAGGTCATGATCCCGGGGTCCTGGGATCAAGTCCCACATCGGGCTCCCTGCTCGTCGGGTAGACTGCCTTTCTCCTTCCCCCCCCCCCCCCCCCCCCTCGTGCTTTCTCTCTCTCTCTCTCTCTCTCTCACTCTTGCTATCTCTCTCTCTTAAAAAGATAAATAAAATCTTTAAAAAAAATACTTCCTTGAATACAATAATTGTGTTCAATAGTTTGGCTTCTTTCACTTAGCAAAATGTATTCAAGATTCGTTCAGGTGGTTTCATTGTTATCAGTAATTTATTACCTCTTATCGCTGTATACTGCTTATCCATTTTATGGATATACCATTCTGTTTATCCATTCATCACTTAGAGATCATCAGGGTTGTTTCTACTTTATGGCAATTAGGAATAAAACTGCTGTAAACATTCACATTATAGGTTTTTATGTGAATGTATGTTTTTATTTCTTTGGAAGAAATACCTAGAAGTAGATCTACTGGACCATTGGTAAGTACATGTTTAACATTTTAAGAAATTGTCAAATTGTTTTCCAAAGTGGCTGAGCCAGTTTGCTTTCTCATCAATAGTTCATCAGGGTCTACATCCTCACCAGCAATTGGTATTATAGCGATTTGAAATTTTAGCTACTTAATAGACGTGTATCTCATTGTGATTTTATTTATTTATTTATTTGTTTATTTATTTATTTATTTATTTATTTATTTGACAGAGAGAGACACAGCGAGAGAGGGAACACAAGCAGGGGGAGTGGGAGAGGGAGAAGCAGGCTTCCCGCCGAGCAGGGAGCCCAATATGGGGCTCGATCCCAGGACCCTGAGATCATGACCTGAGCTGAAGGCAGTCGCTTAACAACTGAGCCACCCAGGAGCCCCTCTCATTGTGATTTTAATTTATACTTCCCTAACATGATTAATGATATTAAGCATATTTTCATGTGTTGATGTCCCATTTGTATACCTTCTTTACTGAAGTCTGTCCAGAACTTTTGTCCATTTTTACATAGGTTGTTTGATTTCTTCTAGTCAAGTTAAAAAAAATCTAGATGGCAGTTATTTGTCAGAAATGTGATTTAGTTTGCAAATATTTTCTCCTTTGCCATGGCTTGTCTCTTCATTCTTTTAACAGTGCCTTTTGCTGAGCGAAAAGTGTTAATATTAATAAGTAAAAATTATCAGTTTTCAAAAAAAATTTAACTCATGCTTTTCGTACTGTATCTAAAGAACTCTTTGCCTAGCCCAATGTCACAATTATTTTCTTATATATATTCTTAAAGAAGTTTTTGTAATTTTACTTTTTATATTTAAATCTATGACCTATTTTGAGTTAATGTTTATTAAAGTAGAAGGTATGGGTGTAGGTCATTTATTTGCACATGTATATCTACATATTCCCATAATATTTGTTATAAAGATTATTTTCTTTCCGTTGAATTGTCTTCGCACCTTTGTAAAAAAAAAAAATCAGTTGACTACACATGTGTGGATTTTTTCCTGGGCTCTCCATTCTCTTATATTGATCTCATGTCTGTTCCTCCTGCCAATACCACACTGTCTTGATCACTGTAGATTTATATTGTCTTAAAATCAGATAGTGTGAGTCCTCCAAATTTGTCTTTTTCAGAATTGTTTTGACTATTCTAGCTTCTTTGCCACCTTTCCACACAAATTTTAGAATTGGATTTTCAATATCTACAAAAACTTGTTAGGTTTAGATTAGAATTGTGTTGAATCTATAGATCCACTTGGATAGAACTGACATTTTAACACTATTGCATCTTCAATCCACAAATATCTTTCCATGTGTTCGTCCTAAAAAAATTTATCTCTTTGGTGTTTTGTCATTTTCAGCATACTGATCCTACATAATTTTTTTTAACATTTATATCTAAATATGTCATTTTTGTTGCTAATTATAAGTTGTTTTTTAACTTCTAATTTCATTGTTCACTGCTACTTTCTAAAAATACAATTCATTTCTTATGTATCCTGCAATTTTACTAAACTCAATTGTTAGTCCTAATTTTGTAACTTTGTTGGGATTTTCTATGTGACCAATCATGTCTGTAAGTAGAGATAGTTTTATTATTTCTCTTCCTGTTATTATGCCTTCTTATCTTTTTTCTTGTCTTACTGTACTGGCTAGGTCTTCCCAGTAAGATGTTGAATAAAGTGGTGAGAAAGGATATCCTTATCTTCTTACCCATCTTAGGGAGAAAGCATTCAGTTTTTATTAAATGAAGTTAGCTACAGATTTTGTATAGATGTTTTTTATCAGGTTAAGGAAATTCCCTTTTATTCCTAGTTTGCTGAAAGTTTTTTTCCTAATTATGTTGAAACTTATCAAATGTTGTTTTTCCATCTATTGATGTAATCACTTATATTTTCTTCTTTAGTCTGTTAATATGGTAAATTGTTTCTTTTAATATGGAAGCAGCCTTGCATTCTTGGGATAATTTCACTTTTAGTCATGTAGTATCCTTTTGATATTTACCTGGGTTTGATTAGCTAATAATTTATAGAAGATATTTGTATCTTCGTGAGGAATATTGTTCCTCTCTTTAGTTTTCTCTTATAATGACTTTGTCTAGTTTTAGTATTAGGGTAATGCTGACTTCATAAGATGAGTTTGGAAGTGTTGCTTCCTTTACCATTTTCTAGAACATATTTTGTTGAACTGGTACTATTTTTTTCTTTAAGGCTTGGTAGGACTCACTGTGGAATCACCTGGGCCATTAGTTTTCTTTGTTGAAGGTCTTAAACTGGGAATTTAATATTTTTATAGATTTGGCCTATTCCAGTTATCTACTTATTTTTTGAGCAAGTACTGGCACATGATATCTTTCAAGGTATTGGTTAATTTTATCTAAGTTTTTAAATTTATGGACAGAATTTTTTTAGTATTCTCTTATTGTTCTTTTGTTAACTTTGAGGGATCTTGTATAATATTCCTTCTATCTTCCACTTCTGATATTAGTAACTTGTTTCTTTTCCATCTGTTACTTGGCTAGTTTGGCTAGAGGTTTATTAACTGTAGTGAGCTTTTTTTTTAAAGAAATGGCTTTTGGTTTCACTGACTTTCTCTATTTTTCTATCTCTAATTTCACTGATTCCTTTTTTTTAAAAGATTTTATTTATTTATTTTTTTGTCAGAGAGAGAAAGAGTGCACAAGCAGGGGGAGTGGGAGAGGGAGAAGCAGACTTCTCGCTGAGCAGGGAGCCCGATGTGGGACTCAATTCCATGACCCTGGGATCATGACCTGAGCCAAAGGCAGCAGCTCAACCAACTGAGCCACCCAGGCATCCCCAATTTCACTGATTTCTGCTTTTATTCTTTTCTTCTATTTGCTTCCTTTGGGTTTAATTTGATCTTTATTTCTTAGTCTCTTGAAGAGGAAGCTTAGATTACTTACTCTTTTTTTAATACAAAATTCCTATCTTATGAATTTCACTCTAAGCACTACTTCAGCTTTATCCAACAAACTTTGATATATTTAATTTTTACTATTATTGAGTTAAAATATTTTCAAATTTCCCTGAAATACTTTTTTTTTTGACTTATGGATTATTATGAACTTTGAGTTTTGTTAAATCTTTAGAAATACTTAGGGATTTTCCGGATATCTTTCCATTATTGATCCTTAGTATAATTCCATTATTGCCCAAGAACTTAATTTTGTATGGTTTCAATTCTTTTAAATTTGTTAAGACTTGCTTATGACACAGAATATGGTCCATTTTGATGAATGTTCCATGCACACTTGAAAATAATGTACATTCTGTTGTTGGCTCAAGTGTTCTGTAAATATCAATTAGATCAAATTGGTTTGTAGAGTTATAAATTTCTATCATTAATTTTCTGTCTATTTGTACTAAAAGAAGAGGGTTATAGTATTTGTGGGTTTGTATATTTTTACAAACCAGAAACTTAGAAGTATTTTGCTTTATGAATGTTGAATTCTGTTGTTGGGGCATGCACTAGTATGGAATTGTTATGTTTCCTGGAGAATTGACCTCTTTATCCTTCTGTAACATTTGTCCTGGATAATCTTACTTGTTTTGAAGTACACTTTGTCTGATAGTAATGTAGCCAATTCAGCTTTCTTTCTTTTTTCATTTTAAGATTTCATTTATTTATTTGACAGAGAGGGAAAGAGAGAGAGAGAAAGCACAAGCAGGGGGAGCAGGAGAGGGAGAAGCAGGCTCCCCACGGAGCAGGGCCCAATGCAGGGCTCCATCCCAGGACCCTGGGATCATGACCTGAACAGAAGGCAGACACTTAACCAACTGAGCCACCCAGGCACCCTACACTTTCTTTTGATTAGGGTTTGCATGTTTTATCTTTGCCCATACTTTTACTTTTAACCTAACTCTATTTTTATATTTCTAGTGGATTTCTTGAGACAGTATGCCATTGGAACTTGCTTTTCTACCCAATCTGACATATCTCTTATTTAGTGTATGTGTTTAGACTATTCACATTTAATGTAATCATTTATGTGCTTGGTTTAAAATCTATCTTCTTGATATCTGTTATTGATTTGTTCCATCTGTTCTTTGTTTCTTTTTCCCCTATTTTTCTGCCTTGTCTTGGATTAGGTAAGTATTTATTATTATTCTATTTCATCCCAACTCTTAACTTACTATTTATATATTTTATTATATATTTCAGGGGTTTCTGTAGGGTTTATAATTTTAATCAGTGTCTACCTTCAAATACTATTATACTACTTAATGTTTAATTAAGGACTTTAAGATCCTTAAAAAGAATCCTTCTGGATTCTTTCCTCTCAAACTCTGTAACTGATATCACACATTTTAGACTTATATTTGCTATAAATACACAATACATTGATACATTCATCTCGTATTTTAGATGAGTGGAAAAATTTAACAGAAGGGAAGTTCATTACATAATTCTAATCCTAATAGTCTTTTTCACTGTAGTAAATAACAACTAATAAAATGCTTTACTATTAATGAAAACATTAGCAAATATTTTATAATTGTGAATGGGAATCATATCTATTAATGATAATGGATTGCAGTAGGGTTAGAAAGTATAAAATACAGAAGTTTTAGAAATTATTTTAAATTAACATATATATTTTGTGAATTTTTTTTTTTTTTTAAAGATTTTATTTATTTATTGAGAGAGAGAATGAGAGACAGAGAGCATGAGAGGGAGGAGGGTCAGAGGGAGAAGCAGACTCCCTGCCGAGCAGGGAGCCTGATGCGGGACTCGATCCCGGGACTCCAGGATCATGACCTGAGCCGAAGGCAGTCGCTTAACCAACTGAGCCACCCAGGCGCCCCTATTTTGTGAATTTTATATCAGTTGTCCTTTATATTACTACATGGAGCTAGTATACAATCATATATGAAGGAACCTGTTGAAAAATGGCCCTTTTTGAGTTTTAATAATAAGAAGACAGAAAATATATCCCTAGACCTTTGTTTTGAACTGATGCAGTCTATCCTTCTCCAAAGGTCAGATGATACATTAAGAATTCTCCATTTGGGGGTGGGGGGTTCAATTTTCTATTGAGCAATGTTCCCAAAAGTAATAGAATGAAGTAGAGAGGGACAGATTGAGAACTACCTAAGGCTGGCTACAATTATGGAAATAAGGAAATATTTTCATTTTTAGTTCTTATCAGAGATTCATTGTATTTAGATATAAAACATGGTAACTATCCCACCATAAATTTAAAGCTATAGTTAGATCTTTATATTAAAAACTACTTCAAAATGAAATTATTTTATCATTTTGAGTTCTTTCTTTTATAGAAAAATAAATGCTAGTTGGGCTGTAAATTATAGAGGATTATCTTTTCTCCTTATAAGAGTTAGCAATATGAATATTATTTTGTGGGGCATTTCATTTGGGAATTGAGAGAGTGATCTTATTAGCATCAGATTCCGTTGGCCAATAATCTCATGAGTATGGAATTTATGGAAAATAATATATATATTTAATATATATTAAATCCTTTTCTATTCATGTTCTTGAATGCTCTGTTCTTTTTTAAATTTTTTATTCTATTCTTATTTTTATATATTTTTTCAATTTCAGTTTGGATAATTTGTAATGACTTGTCTTCCACTTTACTGATTCTTTCATAGTCTATATCAAGACTACTCATGAACCTATTAGTTTCATTGTCTCTGTTACTGTGCTTTTCATTACTAGTATTTCCGTTTAATGATATCTTATAGTTTTTGAATCTCTGCTGAAATTTCCATCTGATCATGTATACAGGTGTTCCTCCTGTTCCATTAGATCCTTTAGCATACTAATCATAATTAATATTAATCATATTATTTGAAACATTAATCATAACATTTAAATTACCTCCCAGTTCCAACATTAGTGTCATTTCTAAGTCTGGTTCTATTGATTGCTTTGTCTCTTGGCAATGTATTGCTTTGTCTTGCCTTTTTGTATGTTTCAATTTTTTTTGGTTTTGTTTTGAAAATGGGACATCTTGTGTTGGACAATAGAGGAAGAGATAAATAGCTTTTATGCCTGCAAATGGACGTGATGGCTTTCCTTCTGCTAGGCCTTTTTTTCTTTCCTCTTCTAGTCCTTTATATGCATGTTTAAATTAGTCCAGCCAAGACTCAAAATGTAATCCAGGTTTGTTGTTATTATGGTTACTCTCAGTGCTCCACAGGCTTCAAACTCCTGTAAGGATACTTGGTTTTACGTGGGGCTTGTTTGTCAATGGGTTTTTATTTAATATCTGCTTCATCCTCAGCGTTAGACCTTCCTTTTGCATTGCGCCTCAGATAGTGTCTGTCTCCATATTCTTTCAACTACTCCAACAGTATTCTTTTATTACTTTTCAGGGTATGCTTGCTAGTCTATGCTCTTAGTCTTAGTCATAACAGGTGCTCTGTCTGCTGATCTCAGGTGGAGCCCTTGACTGTAGTTCTAGGTCCAGCACATATTTCTGGTCTTTTCCCAAGGGTAGAAGGCTTTATTTTCTTTTCCTTTCCCAGGCTGCAGTGGGTTTTCACCATTGCCCTCACAGGGAGAGTGCTGGCTGTTCTTCAGCTCCTAGATTACAGATTTTTTTCCCATAGAAAATACAGGGAGAGGGTGTGCTTCTTCCACACACCCTCTGTGGCTGTTGCTTCCTCCCCTAGGCTGGTATGCTTTCTTGGGACTCTCCCCAGTCATTTTTGTGAGATCAAGTTGTAGTCTGTGGAGGAAATCTGGAAAAAAGGAGGAACCCCTCCACATCTTCTCTGGCTCCACAGTTTCTCATGAGCCCCTACTCAGCCTCTACCAATCCATTAATTATTCTAGCCTTATTCTTCTTACCAGTGTCCACATGTATCTGCCAAAGTAAACAAGTACTGAAGGCCCACCTCTCCCTATATATATCTGTCTCTTATTAGATTCCAGCTGCCTGTTTTCCAGAAACATCAGCTTTCTGATATGTTCAATAAAAGTCATGAACTTTCAGTTGGTTTGGCTTTTTAAAATTTTTTATTGTTGTTGTTGTTCTAAGCTTGGGAGTATAGATATTCCCAGACTTCTACACCCAAGTGGAAACTAGAAGTTTCTTGACTCTTTTGAGATAATTTCTGAAGTCAGGTTCAGACTAGGATAGGTAGAGCCACTGAGAAGATAACTTTTAGCTGTTGGAGAATGAGTTTCTAGCAAGAAGAAGAGGGCCACAGCTCTACTTTTTAAAAAAAATTAGTTTGTTCCACAGGCAAGTGTTGGCTTTTCTTTTTTGTCCTTTGAATATAAAAGGTTGTAAGACATATTCCACTGCACCATCATGAAAAGAAGAGAGTAAAACTAACCAACAATTTTGCTTAACAGAGGAAAGCAGAGAAAAAGTCCTTGAAAAAGTGAATCCCTCTCTTTGTCTAAAATACCAAATGTTGAAATGTCCCTGGTTTTGCCTTGTACCTACCATTATTTACATTCTACTTGGATGACCCAATCACATCGAAATTATTACTGAGTAATGTAAAATTTCATGTTGTTTTCATAGAGGAGAAAGGGTTTTCCTTGTACATTACAATTAGATTTACATTACATTGCTCAGCCTGCACAAATCCCACTAGACATCTGTCTTTCATGGTCCCTCTTATTTCCTGAATTTTCTTTAAGCAATGTTTATTATCTTCCCTATTAGGTGGAATGATTCTGTTCTGCTTTCATATGTGTGAGACCCACTCACCACAGTGCTCAACAATTAAAATCCCTCCTCTCTACTTTTGGAGATATTTTGTTGACCATATATTGCCTTCAGTATTTCTGTTGGGTTTTCTTTCAACTTTAAGTGATTTAATAAAGGATATTTTCCAAATACATACAGTATTTTCCCTGAGAGGAATTCTGGGTCATAGTTTTATCCATATTATTACGGATATATGCCACAAATTAGGAATTAGGAATTTTAGAAGAAAGAAAATAGACTTCTTTTATTATCCCCAGGATCTGGCTTACATAAATGGAGGAATATCCTCTCCCACATGGTATGCATATACTGACAGCTGGCTCAATATCAAGGCCACCTGTCAGAGGTATAAGGAACTTATCTGTGTGTTTGATGGTTTGATGAGAGTCACAGATTCAGATTCACACATGAAGTGTGGTACCTAACAGATGCAACAGACTAGTTTAAAATGTGTCCTCATGGCCATCACTGTAGGACATGATTTCCTTTCAAAAACATTTATATTGATGCACGATTATCAACCACCCCCCCCACACACACATCCCACCTTTTCTCAACAGTTTTCAGTATTGGGGGTCCTTTGTACTTTTTTGTACAAAGTTCTTTGTGCTCTAAGGAAAAAAAACTGTTACAAATACACAAGGTAAAAATATCTTAGTAAAAGGTAACGATTGACATTCAAGGTTTAACAGCCTTTTGTTCCTCTAACATCTTGCAAAAGATATAACACTGCATCATTGGCCCAATGACATACCCCAAAGCATTTGAATTTTTTAAAGAAGGTCTTGGAATAAAAGAAAATCATTCTGCATCATCACTTGGGATTGTGGTATTTAAAGGTCATCAGAAAAGCATCTTCCTGACACATAACATCAAGGGCAACCTCTTGGTATATGAGCTGAGGATAATATGTTGTTAAAAGCATTGTGTGACAAATGGAAATAAGAATGTTTGTCGTCAAATATTTCCTGCTGCTTGTACGAATAGAAAAGATAAGGTTCATGGTATTTATTCTTCTGTCTCCTAGTATATGTGAACACTCCCATCAGAATTTTATCTTCATAGAGGTATTTCCTGTAAAGATATAATAACCTTGAGTGGAGTTTTTAACTACTGGTAAGGTAAATTTTAGTGTTTGTGACTGTCAGAAATAATAATGAACTACCCTTCTGGCACTAGTGTGGCAAAGGAAAAGATTTAAATAATAAAAATAAAGTAGCTGCATATGGTATCACATATAATTATGTGGGCCTTCCCATGGGCTCCTGGATGATATGACATTACCTTTATAAAATCATCTGTAAGCAGTTTTACTTTTGTGAAATGATAAATGATAGAAATTTTTAGATGATCTTTAAACATGAATCTATGTGCTTTAGAAATATATCAAAGGGGAACTGCTACAGAAATTAGGATAAGTTAACACATAAACAGTTTCGGTGTATCCTCCTTGAGCAAATTTTTAAGTTTTGTAAGTTTTATTTTATATATAATATAGTTTATTTCTCCAGTTAAAATTAGGTTGGAGCAAGAAGGTTGTGAAACCTCGGGTTCCACAAGGGTCAGCTGAGCAAATCAAAATAGAGTGTGGTCTCCATGATTCAAAATTTCCCAATGGGTAAGTCATTTAACCTGTCTGTATTGAGAAAAAAAAAAAAATATTTGCAGCATGAAGCATTTAAATTGGGTGTTGATTGTTAAGGGCAGTTCTAGTTTTGAAAACTGCAGTTTAATTAGAATCCAAAATATTGTTTAATATCTCATTATTTGATATTAGGTTTCAAAATATTTGATACTTTTCCTAATATGCCCTTTTTTCCCCAGTTATTCACTATCCTATAAATATAGGTTGTAAAACTGACTGACATAGTCTAGGCCCTGGGGGAAGATATGAAACACACTAAAAAATTTAATTGAAGAAAGTTATTAATGAAGGACATATTTTAAGGAGTGTGATCTGGGATAAGAGAACAAAAATGAAATGGTCAAGAACCCTGCATGAAACCATTGTTACCACTAAGATGGAAGGCGCAATGATGAGGGAGAAGCATTTTAGGAAACTGGAGAGAGCTTTGAGCTGTGAAAGAGGCACATCCCTCCATCAGGAGCTGTAACCCTGGTACTCAGCCACTGCCATAACCCCTGCAAGGAAGAGATGGTGAAGGGGATAAATATTCCAACTTCGGTTTCCCCTCCACTTTCCCTCAGTCAGTTCAACCGAATGTCATAGAACTAGGGAACATGAGTGATGTAGTACATAGAGATCAACCACCACAGGGCAGAAAACAAGGCAGAGAATGGTAGAAAATGGATTTGAGGGAGGCTGACAAGTGGATGTTTAAATATATTTTCCACATATGAATGAGATCACATATGTTCATCTGTGGGTTGGGGGGGAGAGGAAGGTGGGGGAGGGAATTCTCTTTGATGTCAATTTGATCTCTCTGGGCTTTGACTTCACATGTCCATGTTCCTTTGCTCTGCCTCACTTAGCCACCACTCTCAGAGTCATACCCAGGGGTTTTTCATTATCAGTAATGCCCCTACTTCTTATTCCAATTTCAGGAGTTCCAGTGCTTAACCACCGTCTCCTATATTTCCAGTATGTTTAATATGCCCACTGCAAGATTCTCTAATCTCGTTAAGACCTAATATGATCTCATATGACCTCCCTCCCTCCCAGTTTCACTTCTTCTTCATCTTGTTTAGTTTCCAAAATTCTCATTATTACAATCTTTTTTTAAACCCCTGAACTCCCTGTTCCCCTCTCCCTTTATTGTACTTAACGGATAAAACCCCAGCCCTTGTGAACCCAAGCTCATGTCCAAACTGACTCACCTGAATACTGCTGAAAAAAATACCACACAACTCATGTGACTGGTTTCAATTTATGGTAATGATCATCAAGTTTTAATAGACATGCAAATAACAAAAATAACAGAAAAACAAAACTATCAATAAGTGTAAAAATGCAAGTCATACTTTTCTCATATACTAAGAAATCTGGAAGCAGGTAGCTGCAGGCTAATTCCAGACTCAACAATGTCAAGATGCTGGTAGATCATTGTCCAGAACTGGGCTCATGCCCATTCCTAGACCAAGGACTGACTGCATCTTCCCTGAAATCAGGTCCTCTCTTCCTAATTCCTGAACATAAAGGAATGCTCTGTTAGCAAGGATAAAGGATATGGAAATAACTTACATGGAGAAACATGTCATCAGAACAAACAGCTTCTGGTATAAATATGTTATAGTTCTTTCCTTATGGGACATACACATATATATGCACTCTCATTTTCAGACTCAAAGTAACTAAGTTTGGGCAATGTATAATAGCTGTAGCAGGAAATAAAAGTAAGGAATTCTGAGAAATCATGACAGCCTGTACTTATCAGCATCTACTTTTTGTCCTAGGTTCTATAGGAAATATGGAGAAATTCTTTAATAGTTAGAATTTGAATCTAGAGAATCATCTTTAAAGGTAACCTTATAATTCATGAATCTAAATATGACGTTAGCTTTTTTTCTTCCTTCAAAATATATGAAATTCATTTAAGATCAATACTACTGATGTTTAATCAAGTTAGCTAGTTCATTTAAAGTATAATTAATAGGTAAATATATAAAAGTTCCAACTGAACCTCCATGAATGCATTTACTAATTTTTAGTGCCTTTTGTAGACAATAACTAACATCTAACCATTTGCTATAATATACATATTGTTTTGTCTACCTAGTGTAATATTAAGGCTCAATATTTTGGTAAAATTGATGATAGCTGGAAAAGATAGCAGAATCTCCTTAAATATCAGTGATGAGTAGCAACTGAATTTTCAATGGCACCAGTCTTTGCTAAGTATTTCCCATGTCACCCCCTGTTATCAAATTAAAGCTAAGTCTAAAGAAAATGCTAATTTTATAAAAGGAACCTCAGGTAAAGGGAACAGAACAGGTACAAGTGTGGTATCAAAGTGCATTACTTGTTCTGAATTCTTACAATAAGTGAATATCAAATAAATGTTACTCCCTCTCTTGACAAAGATTTGTAACCCATAATTACATTGATACATGTGCTATGTCAAGGGCAGCAGTGAAATTCATAGTATTTTTATGTGAATTTATTGCATTAATTCATATTTAATGTGTACACAGTAATAACCACAAAGTATGATAACCAAAGTTATATATTTTCTTCAGAACATTCATTTAGAGAGCTTTCAAAAGAGTCTGAGGAAATTAAAATATCAGTCAGTTTACCTGCAGGATATAGAGCCAAAGCAGAAAGCAGTATAATATCTTTTATAAGCCACCTGTTCCTCCCCATGTAATGTTCTTACTTCTGGCTGATAAAACACAATAGTCATAACTCTGTACATATTTTTTTAACTATGGTACACAAAACAAAGGTTTCTGGAGTGAAGGAAAATATACCTCCATCAGTAAAATTGCATTACTCACATGATTACAAGCAGGAGGCTTAAAGGTAAGAGAAAGCAGTGACGGTAGAAATCCCAAAGCCCTTTCTTGGTAATGGGCCACAGAAAGATGACATCCATAAAAGCATGAAATCTCTTATAAGAGGTAGTAGAAACCCAAGGAGGGTTGAGAAATAACAAATGAGCAGGCAACCAGAAAACAGAACAAGAATGAAAAATCTTGGGGCCATATCAAGGGCCAGAAAAATAAAACAACACAGCAGGATATAATGTTCTAAAATCTGTGAAAGTGGAAACCGAGTAAAGCCAATTTAAACTGGGTGAACATAAAATTGTTCCAGAAATACTGGAGGCTGCCTGTGCCTTTTTTCTTAATCTTCTAATATTTAAATATTCTTGCTGTCTACCACTCTACTCTGGTATACGTAAAGCTGATTATTCCAAATCAAGGCATACTTTAAGACCCAATTTATATTCTGTATCCTTCAAGTCATGACAACTACAACACCTACTGATTCTTCCCGTAATTGAATTCCTAGTACCTTCATATTATTTATGCAGTTTGTTGAATAATTCATTCTTTCATTCATTCAACATTTTAAGAAGCATTTTCCATGGGTCAACTGTGGTTTCAGTTTATCACCAAATCATGTTCTATCCAAGACATGGATAGTAGTAAAGTATATACAGTTGGATATTTTTGTCATTGCTTAAGTCATTTTTAAAACACAATCATGCACACAAATTTGTTTAAAATTTCACCACAAAGAAAGAATAAATCCTCTTTCTTCACCACAACCCTAGTCTCCCTCATCAAAATAATGTTATTATTTTCTTGAGTGTTCACTTAGAAAACAATATACGTATTGGTGTATGCTTTTTTTTTTTATTTGAGAGAGAGAGCACAAGCAGGGGGAGCAGCAGAGGGAGAGGGAGGAGCAGGCTCCCCATGGAGCAGGGAACCCGACGTGGGGCTCGATCCCAGGATCCCAGGATTATGACCCGAGCCGAAGGCAGATGCCCAACCCACTGAGCCACCCAGGCGCCCCAGTATATGCTTTTCTAAAACTATGTTTAAAAATCTAAAGAAATGGGAAAAAAATATATATACATACACACACATACACATTCATACGCTGTTCTATACATTGCATTTTTCTCTTAACTCTCTGTTTTGGGAGTTGACTTACTTTAAACCATCATGCCCCTCTTGTGAGTTCATCATGAAACCCATTTCCTCTCCTTCCTGGGTTCATAGCCAGACTACATTTCCAATACCTCCTAGGAGTTGAGTGGCCAGTTGAGTGAGTTCTAGCCAGTGGAATGGGAGTTGAAGTGATGTGTGCCACTTCTGTGTCCAGTCCCTAAAAATATCCATGCATCAGCCTCTCCTCATTTCCTATGTGCCAGCTGGATGTTAATGACCTTGGAAACCAGGTATTGATGATGGCAGAGCCTCCATCAGCCTGGATGTGTGAAGGATTGCAAAGAGCATATCTCCTTGACCCCTTCTCTGCTCCTGACTAGGGCATTCTCATTGGACTGTAACATGAGCAAGAAATCAATTTCATTGTGTTAAGACACTGAAATTCTAGGATCAGTGTCAGCAGTTAGTATTACCACAAACCTATCACACAGGCGGACATAATTAATGGTTTTAAATGTCTAAGGAGAACATAGTTTACTATTTGCAAGAACCATTATTTAAGCTATCCCTTGTTGATAAGCATTTAAATTGCTAGCAGCATTTATTATTAATGATATTATGAATAAACCTGTACATACGTCTTCATTTCTGAGTATCTCCATAAGATAAAATGCAGCAGTAGAATTGTGGATCAAAGGTACATGATTTTAAAAACTCTGGTACTTTATAGCTATGCTGACTTTTCCTTCACATTATTTGTTTCTTTCACTATTGTTTGGCATGGCTCCTTCTTCACATCTTCTTGGACACTTAGGTATTATAAAATTGTTAATACTTTTCCGATCTTTTTGGTGAAAAATAGATTTAATTGTTTAGATTTGCATTTTTACAATTTTGAGTGAGATTGCGTATCTTTTTCATATGGCTTTGGCCATTTATATATCTTTTCTATAATCTGATTGCTCATACCCTTTGAAGATTTCCCTAAAGGACTATTTGTCTTTCTTGTGTTGATTTATAACAGAACTAGAAGCTGGTTAAGAGAGATCTTGTCATATATTTCTTGTTTTAACTCTTAGCACAGGAGCTAAATACATTTGAGCAGTTTTTGCATAATTAAAAATATTTACAGTGTTGCGATTCTTACCACCACTGTATAAACAGTTATCTTCCCCATTCTGTGGAAGAGGAAACAGAGCTGGAGAGAGTTAAATGGCTTGCAATGGTCAAATAAGCACAGAGGGGTAGAGATGAGTAAGGACCCAGAATCTCCAGCGTGAGATCCTGTGCTTTTTCCAGTACATCACTAACTTTTATGGAGTGATTTTTCTGTGCACACCTACTAGTTTGCTAAACCAAAAGTACCCCATATCGTCATCATCATTATTATCCATCATCTACCATTTATTATCAATTATTATCGAACATCTATACATGAATGGTGATAGCAACTAAGTAAAATGGCTTACAAGGGGGATTCTTTACAGATACCTACAAAAGACCTTTAAAAATACAATACTTTCAGGGTGCCTGGGTGGCTCAGTTGTTAAGTGTCTGCCTTCGGCTCAGGTCATGGTCCCAGGGTCCTGGGATCGAGCCCTGCATCGGGCTCCCTGCTCCGCGGGAAGTCTGCTTCTCCCTCTCCCTCTCCCTGTCCCACTCCCCCTGCTTGTGTTCCTTCTCTCGCTGTGTCTCTCTCTGTCAAATAAATAAAATCTTTAAAAAAAATAAAAATACAATACTTCCTAACAAGATGTCCAGCAGTGAAATCTAGGTAAATTGTTAGCAATAGCCACTTGTTGATTCCAGATGTTATAAAAATTGAAGGAACTGGTGAATCCTATTTCAGCCATTCATAATCCACATGAAAGCACACTTTATGTACACTTTATGCTAGGTGCTTAGGATACAGTGCAGAACTGTTAAGTTTGTGTCCTGGAGGAGCTCATATATTTCTGGGGAATATTTTGAGGCAAAATTATCACTAACATACAATCCAGTGTTCCTTTTCTATAGTTCTCTACAGAATGTGGTGGGGACGCTCAGAAAGGAGTTAGTCATTGCAACTGGAATTTCTGGGAGCAGGTTCAGCCAAGAGATGGCACCTGATCCAGGTATTGGCAGATGAGTAGATTTCCTACATAGGAGATTTTAGATGCTTTGCTGAAAATTGAGCTATTGTTTTGATCATTAGTTATCACCTATGTCAGACCAAATGTCCTGAGACACATGAAGCTAAATATAGTATGGCAGCAATGTCAGACACCACTTGCCATTATTAGTTCCCAGCATTTAGAATTTAGAAGGTGACAGAGTGTTCTATTTATAATTTGCAGGGTCTGCAGCATAGAAGGGACTCAATAAATATTTGTTGGATTGAATGGGCTTATGAGATTCATATACACTATTCTTGGAGCTACCTAGAACTTGGGGTGATAAGTGCTATGTCATTAGTTATATCTTCTAATGAAACAGAATCAATTTAGAAGGGAAAAACTAATAGCAAGGAAGACATCACAAACCTCCCAGTGGCACTTGTTCTTGTTAGTGGCTCTCAGGAGGTAAAAACAGAAATCACAAGTGGCAGAAGGTAGATGTTCACCAATGATTTACATTTTCCTCACCGCCTATTGCTCATGATGTAAAATTGTCAGGGGAAAGTGACTACCCAGCCAGGGGCTACATATCCCAGTCTCCTTTGCATCCAGGTGAGTCCATATGGCTCGTTCTCAGCAATAGAATGTGCTTTGAAGTGATATCTGTCACTGCTGGTGCCCCTTGCACTTAAGTACATATCCATCCAACTTCTAGCTGCTAGCACCTGTATTTCTTTTCCTGAAGACTTTGTCCTCTGGGGCCTGCCTTGCCCACTCACATAAGCACAGTGGAAGTGCATAGAAATTAGCATCCCTTGGAAATAGCTATAAACAAATACCTGACAAGATGGGTATAAACCTATCTTCCTTATTCCTCAAGGGGGATAACTCTGGGTCATGTGATTCACACTGTGTCTCAGAATTTCTCCAGGAGGATCAAGCTCTGGTGGCCCACAATGGCACCTTGTCTGATAACATGCCCCATATTAGTTACCTTTTCTTTCCCGTCTCACTTCCTTCATTCCCCTACCAGCACTTAATCCCTGTCTCAGAGTCAGCTTCTGGACAATACAAACTAAGATAATACATTTCCCCTGGATCCCACGTTTCTTTCTCTTGTTTTACTTTCTTGATTTGTTGGAGTACAACCTCTAGTAGCTTTCTAGAAAGAATCAATAGGAAGAATAATTTTTGAGATCTTGTGTGTCAAAAAATAGCCACATGCTGGGTTTATAATTTAGCTATCTGCATGAAGTGATAAAAATTATGTTATATATAATAGTTATATAAAATTATAATAATTTCCAAAATTATCATCCCTTCAACCGTTCAATGTATTATTCCATTGTTTTCCAGCTTCCAGTATTGTTCTTGAGAAGTTCAGTATCATTATAATTTCACTTTTGTATATGATTTGTTCTCTTTATGCAAGATTTCAGAATCTTTAACTGGATTTCCTACAGTTTAATGATGATATGCTTTGATGTTGTTTATATGATTGTTTCTTCATTCATTGATCTGGGCTCTCAAGGACCTCTTATAAACTAGTAACTCTTACCCTTCAGATCTGCCAATTATTATTTCTTTATAATTTCCTCCCTTTTTTTCTTGTTTTCTCTCCCTGAAACTCTCATTATTTGTATGTTTGAACTCCTGACTAGTTCTGAAATTCCCTTTATTTTAAACTTTTAAAAATCATTCTTTTATTAATTTATGAGACACTTTCTCAACTCGGTCAATCTTTCTATTAATTTAAATCTGACATCATATGTATGATTTCAAATATCTACCATTAAAATCAGATGTCCTGGAATTATGATATCTAAATATTTGTGTTTTTAAAGGGAGGGTCATTGAAGAGGAAACAAGAATGTGTTTTCAGGTGTACACCTCCTATTGACAAAGATTCAGTAGCCACTCCTACTCCCCTTGCTCACCTCACTCCCAGCCCCCCAAAATTGTTACTGTCAATAATAATGATAGTGATAGCTGTCAGTCTAGTCAGGAAGATGGAAGCCATTTTAGTTATTGCAAACAGAAGGAATTTAACAAAGGGAATTATATATAAAAGTGTTGGAAGGACCGGAAATCAAAGAGGGAAAGGGCGAGATGTTATTCAGAGAAGAGTACCTCAGAGGTACAAATATCTAGCTTAGTATGCCTCTAGAGCTGGAGGGACAATAGGGTCAGTACTGTTTCATGGAATCCACATGGGTTGTGCTGCTAAGGGTGCCAGAGTGTCGGGGCGCCTGGGTGGCTCAGTTGGTTAAGCGACTGCCTTCGGCTCAGATCATGATCCTGGAGTCCCGGGATCAAGTCCCGCATCGGGCTCCCTGCTCAGCGGGGAGTCTGCTTCTCCCTCTGACCCTCCCCCCTCTCATGTGCTCTCTCTCTCTCATTCTCTCTGTCTCAAATAAATAAATAAAATCTTTTAAAAAAAAGGGGGGGGGGCTGCCAGAGTGTCATTAGTACCATAGCTATTATCAAAACCACCATCGCTGCTGCTCTGCAGGAAGCCAGGAGTTTGCACTCCTGCTGACTCTGCAGGAGCCCGGGAGCCCAGTCTTGCTGATGCTGTTAGAATTGCTGCTGAGACTTCTGGAGCCCATGGTTGTTATTTCTGCTCTTACAGCTGCCATAGACATGCCGCACATGTAGCACCTGGCAGTCACCTCCAGTTGCTTGCCATGTTACAGCTGCTGCAATCAGAATCAATGAGCCCATGTTTCTGAGGCTTTGGGGATTCTGCTGCTGCCACTTGCAAAGACAGAAGCAAAGGAAGGAAGAATGGCTTATCCTTTCTCCAGCCTTTTACTCTTCCACCAATATCTCCCAATGGTTAGCAGAGGCTAATCACAAACTAGCTGGCAAGGCAGTCTGGGTAATACTGCTTTGAAGCTGAAAAGTTGGGAATGGAGCTGAGAGTCAAAAGATAAGTACCAACATCTAAATTTCCTGCACACTAAGTAGATACTGGACTATATTTACATTGTCTCATTAAATCCTCCCAACATCCATTGAAAGTAGGTAGTTATTGTCCACATTTTATGGATGAGCAAATAGTCTCAGAAATGTTGAACAGCTTGCCTGGGATTACATAGCTAAGAAGACGGTAGATTCAGGACTCTAACTCAGGGCAGTCTCATACTAAGTCTTAAGGTCATAACCATTTTGCTTTCTACAAACCTTCAGTGAACTACCCTTGGCAGGGCAATCATCCTGTGCATTAGTGAACACTGTTGGGCTATCAGTCTTCTATGCCCTCCAGACCAAGGAAGGTCCCTCTGCTCTTTATGAGCAGCCTTTTCACACATTACAAGCTATTATCCTAAGTGACACAACAAGTTTCTTGATCCTTACTAGTCCGAGTCCATGTATCAGCACCTGGGAGTTGTTTAAAATGCTGAATCTCAGCTTCTCTCCACCCTATCCCAGCCTATTGAATAAGAACCTACATTTTAACAAAAACTCCAGTTAATTCTTATGTTCCCTAGAGTTTAAGGAAGGATGCTCTATGCCTCATTTTTCTCCTGCCCAGAGTATACTCCTATACCAAGGGGAAGAGAGATGGTAGGATGGGAGTCACAGTCTTACATCATACTTGAAATCGCTGCCTCCTTGTAAATTTTTTTTTAAGATTTTATTTATTTATTTGAGAGAGAGAATGAGATAGAGAGCATGAGAGGGGGGAGGGTCAGAGAGAGAGGCAGACTCCCCGCCGAGCAGGGAGCCCGACGCGGGACTCCATCCCAGGACTTCAGGATCATGACCTGAGCCGAAGGCAGTCGCCCAACCAACTGAGCCACCCAGGCGCCCTGCCTCCTTGTAAATTTTGTCTTGACCCTTAAATTGGTCCACTCTGTCAGAGTTTTTCTTCATTTTACTGGATTTTCTTTCAGTGACCCCATTGTCTATGTTGTCAATCTGGCATGTTTGGGGAATCCCATTCCATCAGGTGGTCTTCCCTCAAGTGTGCACCAGGTCAAGGTCTCTTTTGTATGTATGAACCTCATACAGACCTGTCCAATTTTCTAAAGATATGATTCAGTGCTTGTGAATATGGTATGATTGGAGAGAATCCCACCCTTCAGCATCTAAGACAGCAGAAAGCTTATTCTAACTATAACACACTAGAGCACACAAGCTATTCCCTTTAGCCACCTAATTCCCACTCTAATTGCACTATTCATTCCCTATAGACAGGAAACAGATGGTTGTGAACCAGCAAGCAAAGAGAAATGAGAGAACATGTCAACAGCTTTCATTCTCTTCTGTTTCTTGTTCTTTTGTCTGCTCTGCATGTAACACCAGTCCTCAAGTCCTGACTGCCCCTCCACCGTGGGTGATGGAATTACTACATTCTGCTTATGTGATTACCTCCACTCGGTTTCTGGGAGCTGCTGCCAAAATCCAGACATCTAAAGAGCATGCTATGAATAGACTTTTCAGGAAAGCGATAGTCATATTCTCAAGCAATACATCAATGTTTATTCTGTTTCTTGAACAGCTTCTTAATTCTCATTGGAGTTTATTAGTCACCCTTGTTCTCAGTTGATTAAATTTGTTTGTAGTTCCTCCAAGATTATTTGACAGATATTCCTCCATACAATTTAATAGCAACATTTTTGCAGGGTATGAGTTGACAGGATAAGACAAATGGAAAAAGTGCATCACACCTTATTTATTTCTGCCATGATTGGGAGCCAAATGAACAGGGTAACATTTGGTTTTAGTAAGTTAACTATTATTTTTGATTTATGGTTTCATTTTTTGAAAGTAAACACAATAAATATAAAAATAAAAGTTATTGGTATAATTTGTAGAGTGACTATATTTTACGAGTTAATTGTTTTAGGCTACATTATGACTGGCACAAATTAAAAGGATGTGGAGGAAAAATATGAGATTCTTTTAAAAGTATTTCTGGTTATATATAATTGGTTCTCTTTAAATCTGGACATTTCTGAGAAGGAGGAAATGTGTAAGATACACATCATAAGAAGGCTCTTCAGCAATTCTGATTTAATTTGTCTAACATAGTAGATGTTTTACAGAATCATTGATAATCTTTGTAAGGTTGCAAGGAAGAAACAAAAATCAAGTAACCTTTAGTAGGATAGAAGAAAAATTTTGGCTGTTTCGTGGTCTTACAGTCACTTTGAATCACTGTACTTCAAGATTAGGTTACATATTGCGCCATGTTGAGAACTGAGCAACACTCCACGTCAATCATGACTGTCTCTGTATTCTAGCAGGTCGATCCACAAAAGGTGTATGAATGGTTGATTCGCTACTAAACACCATGAGCAGCCTGAAGGATGGAGCCTGTGACATGGTTAACTAGCTCAGCATTTGCCTTTCTCTGGGGTTGTTGACCTGGTGTATCTGCTTGGCCCAAGCATTAGCAGACTTGGTGTTTCTGCTTGGCCCAAGTCGCCAGCCATGGCAGCTTTGCATGGAAAACACCACAGCTTGTGATCATGAGTATGATTTTATAAATTCTTCTCTATAGATTCTTCTCTCTAGAGGCATGTATGGTTTTCCAGATTCTTGTCAGTCCAGAGATCAATGAATCTTTTTTTCTCCAGAGTAGAAGAATTTAAATAATTTGACTTAAAAAAAACCAAAAACTTGCCATTTGGGTATCATGTGGATCACCTATATCCAAATACAATGTTATTCCTAGAAGGGCAAGGATTTGTCAGTTTTAGTCACCGCTGTATTCTCAGTGCCTAGAGCGAAGATTGGCGTATGATGGGTACTCCATAAATATCTGTGAAAGAAATGAGTAAAAATGAAGTGATAGTTATTTAACACTGTTGGCTAAAACCAGGAACAGGACATATAAGGAAACCTCAGTAGATAAGAGAGCGTGTGTGTTCTGCCTTTTTTAGTTACTAGGATGAGGAGCATTTATAATTGCCTGCCTTATAGGTGTGCTAAGTGGATTATTTAGGTGCTTTAAGTACTACAGAGTTAGAAAATGCTCCACTCAATTGAATTCTGCTTAATTGGTTTATTGTGTTTGCTAAGTTCTTAGGGGTATGAAGAAATACAAGACCCTCATAAGGCCCTTAAGGAGATTATAATCACATTATTACTCTGATATATTTACCCCTATAATCACTCTTTCTCCACTGCCTCACTCTTTCCTCTGTTCTCTCTCATGGGGCTGGAACAAGATGGATAAGAGCACCATCCCAGTTAACTTGTGTGTGGTGGGGATTCTAACGGGAAGGTAAAGATAGCTGGGTCCTGAGCTGGGTCAAATAGGCTTACCTTATTGTAGCAGTAGACAAAATAGAACCTGGAAATAAGGTGCATTTTTCTATATACTGTGCAAAAATAAAAATAGGAAAACAATCTTAAGATCAATATCCAGAAGGTCTAAAGAAAGGTAGAGGCAATGCCTGGAAATGATTCAAAGAGAAATGTCAGAAGTAAGGTTTTTGATAAAGAGTGTTGGCTGATATTTAGGGACAAAGGTAATAGCTTAAAGTTGCCATTCATGGGTGGACACTATTAATCATTCACTTAAAAATTTGGGTTCTACTCTCATCAATACAAACTGTCTCTCTATGGGTTTCTAGCAACATTCCCAATGCAATGTCAGTTTCACTCTTGCTCCAGTCCCTTCTTTCAAAAAACCTTTTCAATATTTCCTTCTCAGTTCTTCTCACCACCATATAATGATCCTACCTAAGATGACAGCCAACTTTCCTTTGCTCAAAAATCAGTTCTTCGGCTTCCAGGTAAAGATGATTAATTGAGAAAGTGCATTTACCTTACACCCCTTCACATTAAAGTCACAATAAAGGTATAAAGCTCGTAAGAGTGAAGAGAATGAAAGGAGTGCTATAGTGGATAAAAACATCTGTTCATTACTGTAATTGAAAAATGAGTCAGGAGTGATGACAAGTGAAACTAGGTGGAGGAAGCCACCACCTTGAATGCACACTGAGGACCTCCAAAATGGTGAAAAGGACAATCTTCCCAGCAGAATCCCAAGGAAGATTCAGTACATAGAACAGAAGGGAAGTATGTAGCTAAAATGAAGGGAAACAATGAAAAGTCTGAACGGGCAAGTCCCACCGCCCTCTACAACCTGCAGAGGTGGAAAATAGGCCCCTGAGCAACTATTCCCAGGCCAAAAGATCAGGAGAATACATACGCAATGTGAATGGGTGAAAGTACCTTAGATGAAAACTCTTCCCGCTCTGGCATATGGAATAGGCACCAGAGTCATAATAGATGCCTCCCTACCTGCTCCCTCTGAGAAGCCTGCCATTGACAAGCTCCACCCAAATCCCCAGAGCTAACAGCCAAGCTTCCATCATTTACACCTATGATTGGATGGCCAAGGCCACGGAAAATTTGAGGAAAGCCTGGATCAGAACAAAGACTGACAACCTGGCCCCAGAAAACATTTTTATAATGTTAATTAGTATTCTCAACAAAGATTTAATAAGGCAGTATATCCATAAAGGAAGAATAAAATGGTCTTTCAAAGTTAAAACACAAAAAAGAGCTTCTAGAAATTAAAAAAAAGAGATTCAAGAAATATTTTAAAAATTAAAATTCAGTAAAGATTTTGAATGACAAAAATATAATATTCCTGAATATAGCTATGCATATAAAACTGAATCCCTACTTGCTAGCATATACAATAATAAATTACATATGGGTTAAAGACTTAAAAGGAAAACTAAAAAGTATTTAAATCGTTTGAAGACAATTTTGGAGTAAAACTTTGTGACTTAGAATATAGGTCAATTTCTTAAACCAGTACCCCTCTCTTATTTTCAGTACCACTATTGCGAAGTATCCACAATGGACAGTTTGTGTAAGTGTGTCTAGAAGATTTTCCTATTCACACAATATATTTGTATGCATGTAAGTCCACTCACACACACACACCCCCATGTAGATCTCTTTTAATTTACTCAAATTATATCATACTATATGCATTTTGTGGGCCTTGTTTTTGTTTTTTACTTAATAACAGTTTAGTAATCTATTCATATTAATATGTATGAATGAACCACATTTTAAAAAATGTGGTTAAATAGGATTCCATCACTTATGTGTCATACTTTATATAACTAATCTCTTACTGACTCACACTTATGTTGTTTCAAATATGTGGCGTTATAAACTCTTCAATTAACATCTTTGTAAATGTATAATGGTAAAGTCTTAGAAGTATATTCCTAGCTGTAGAATTGCTGGGTTAAAGGATATGTTCATTTTCAGTTTGTACAGCTACTGCCAATTTGTTATTCAGAAAACCTGCACTGATTTATGATGTGTGTGAGATTGGTTCTCACACTTTCTGGACCATCATCAACCTTTAATTTTGCCAATTTAGTGGATGTAATGTTGTATGTCATTGTTTTCATTTGCATTTTAAAAATCGGAGTGAAAAGGACATTTTTAAAAATGCCATTTGTATTATATTTTCTATAAACCATCATACATATATTTTGCTAATTTCCTTTTTGAGTCACTTATTTTTCCTTATTCACTTGTAGAAACTTAAAAAAATAAGAAATAGAACATTGTGCTATATTGTGATAAATATTTCCTATAGCTTGTCTTTTGTCTTTTTTATCAACATTTTTAGGGAATAATTACATAGAAAAGACTGTATCCATTCAAAATGTACAATTAGGGGCACCTGGGTGGCTCAGTCGTTAAGCATCTGCTTTCGGCTCAGGTCAGGGTCCCAGGGTCCTGGGATCGAGCCCCACATCCGGCTCCCTGTTCCTTGGGAAGCCTGCTTCTCCCTCTCCCACTCCCCCTGCTTGTGTTCCCTCTCTCGCTGTGTCTGTCAAATAAATAAATAAAATCTTTAAAAAAAAATAAAGTGTACAATTAGGTAAAATTTAAAGATGTACATAAAACTACTAAATTTTAAAGATGTCTTAAAACTACTGACATAATAAAAATACAGAATTTTATCATCACTTAAAAAAAATGTCCTTGTACCTCTTTGCTGACCATCTCTCCTCTCTTCCCAATTCCGGGCAACCACTAATATTTTTGTCAATGTAGATTTGTTTTCATTTTCCAGAATTGTATATAGTGGAATCATAGAGTATGCACTCTTGTAAACTGGCCTTCTTCTGTCAGTATAATAATTTTGATTTTCATACATATTGTTGGGCAAAAAGGAGTCCGTTTCTTTTTTTTTTTTTTTTAAGATTTTATTTTTATTTATGTGACAGAGAGAGACACAGCGAGAGAGCGAACACAAGCAGGGGGAGTGGGAGAGGGAGAAGCAGGCCTCCTGCCGAGCAGGGAGCCTGATGTGGGGCTTGATCCCAGGACCCTGGGATCGTGACCCGAGCCGAAGGCAGACGCCCAACGACTGAGCCACCCAGGTGCCCCAGGAGTCCATTTCTTTTATTTATTTATTTTTTTTAAAGATTTATTTATTTTTGAGAGAGCGAGAATGAGAGAGAGAGAGAGTACATGAGAGGGGGGAGGGTCAGAGGGAGAAGCAGGCTCCTCGCCGAGCAGGGAGCCCGATGCGGGACTCGATCCCAGGACTCCGGGATCATGACCTGAGCCGAAGGCAGTCGCTTAACCAGCTGAGCCACCCAGGCGCCCTGTCCATTTCTTTTAATACTGACTGTATTCCATCATACATGTTTACTGCATTTGGCATTTGTTTCTCCATTGACCTATTGATGGATATCTAGGTCCTTTCTAGATTTTGGTTATTGTGAATAGATACATCATGAACATTTGCATATGAGTTTTGTGTGGTAGTACGTTTTTATTTTTGATGAATAGCTGGGTATAGAATAGCTATAGAATGCACAATGTACAATGTACAGTGGGATAGTGTAGATTCATGTTTCACTTTAGAAGGAACTGCGCAACTTTCCAAAAGGTGTGCATCATTTCGCATTCTCACTAGCAACATATGAGAGCTCTAGTTGCTTCAGCATTTGCCAACACTTGGTATTATCCATCTTTTAAGGTTGTATATCTTACTGTGGCTTTAATTAACAATTTCTTCATGATTAATTCTGCAGAGCACTATTTTTTTTTTTAAAGATTTTATTTATTTATCTGACAGAGAGAGAAGAGCAGGGGGAACAGCAGAGGGAGAGGGAGAAACAGGCTCTCCGCAGAGCAGAGAGCCTGACGCGGGACTCGATCCCATGACCCCGAGATCATGACCCGAGCCGAAGGCAGACGCTTAACCGACTGAGCCACCCAGGTGCCCCTGCAGAGCACTATTTTATGTGCTTAGTAGCCTTTTGTATGTCTTTTCCTATAAAGTTTCCATTGAAATCTTTTGCCCATTTTAGCTCTTCATATATTCAGAATAGAAAACTTTTGTAAAATTGCATATATGTAATAATTATGATATTATAGACTATGTGCTATTTTCCATTCTATGGCTTGTCTTTCAATTTTCTTATCAGTATATCTTGAAGAGCAAAATGCAAGTTCGTTGACTCTTTCCTCAGTCATCTCAATTCTGTTATTAAATCATTTCAATTTTACTAATGAGTTTTTCTCTTTTAAATACTCTATTTTTCACTTCTAGAATTTTGGTTTGATTTTTTGGATACATTTTCTTTTTCTATGCTAAATGTCCTATCTTTTTAATCATTATGATATTTTCCCTTGTATCTTTTCTTTAACTTATATCTATTATAAAGGTTTTGAACTCATTACTCAGTAATTGTAACGTTTGAGTTATGTTGGAGTTTTCCTCTTTTGATCATATTTTCTCTTGAGAATGAGTTATATTTTCTTAGTTTTGTATATTTTTATTGTTTTGGATTTTATCCTTAACATTGTGAATATTATGTTAGAAAGACTCTAAATTTTGTTATATTCTTCCAAAGAGTATTGATATTTTTGTTTTAGAAATCAACTTGGTTAGAGGCACCTGGCTGGCTCAGTCAGAGGATCATGCAACTCTTGAGCTCAGGGTCATGAGTTCAAGCCCCATGTTGAGTGTAGAGATTACTTAAATAAATAAACTTAAAAAAAAAATAAATAAACTTGATTAGACTCAAACTGAAAACTCTGTCTTATATCTGGTTAATAGCAGATCAAATCTAAGTTCAATTCCTGTAACATTAACTACAATTTGCACTGAGATTCTCCCACAAATACATAATTTAAGGATAGCCGAAAGACTTGGACATAGTATATGTTCAGAATTTGAAGGTTCTTTTCTCTGGCATTCTCTTTTCTAGGATTTTGTCTTTGCTTTCAAATGGCTGATGTTGTCCCTGACTGTTTGATTCTTTGGGACAGAAAAATGACAGGTTTCCTGCTAGAATTTTAGCTGCCCCTTGCCATATCTTATTTCTTGTCTGCCAACAAGCAAAAGATATAACAAATGGGAAAATTTATCTCATGCCAATCACTTCTTCCAAGTTTCATTTCCCATACAAAATATACTTTAATTTTTTTTTTTTACTTTCCAGAGGATGAAGGAATTGATTTCAATTTTGTTCATAGTTTGTAGTTATTTTCTGTAGAAGAATCAGTCTCTTAGTAGTTTCCCTAAGAGCCTGACTCCCAATTAACTTGCGTGGCTGAAGTCAGCCAAGAACAAAATATAGATGGTGTTGTAACCCATGTGTGTGTGACTCTCACACCAACATTCTCTATCCTTTATATAAAAGCAGCCCCGTCAGGACTCAAGTAAAATAACAGTACTCTAGCAAGAGGCTGCTGAGTAAATAATCTCATTTGTCAGTAAATTTCTAGAGCAATCAGTGCTGTCTGAGTTACAGCGCCATCTTTTGGTAGCTTTTTTTAAATTGCTGACAGCAGGTAACTGGTGAGCCTCTTCTCCAATGTCTCTGACTTACCTCAGAGGACAGCATCTGTGTTATTCAGAGATTTTAACAAAGACTAAAGAACAGTTGTAATAACATCTGCATATTTCTAAATTAAATTAAAACAAATTTGGAAATGGGAAATCTACCAAAAGAATGATTTTTTTCTCTTAATATCTCATTTAACACAATTGATTTAAAGGATACAATCCAGGATGAAGTCCCAGGTGATAGTATTTTATTTAAATAATTCATTATTAATCATGGTGATTACATTTTCACAGGTCCCTGCTCTCTCAGGGGTGATAGAAAAGTTTGTAATAATTGCATCATTTTTTACATGTGCCTATAGCTTAAGAAGTATTGGAGACTAATGAACCAACTGCTCATATTTTCTTTTATTGCAGTTCTCTTGCACTAGGGATTTCAAAGTGACAAGAAATTTGTAAGACTTTCTTCTTTTGGAGGTAAGTGTAGGGGGAGGAAGGGGTGGAAATTCAGTTTTCTTCTGCATACGTGGCCGTTAAAGAAGTCGTTTCACAAGTGTGCCTGTGGGAATATATTACATCAATTTCATTCAAGCCAATCACTGTACACTCATCATCTCCTAGGTGTTCATTAGATGTTTTAACAGCACTACCTTCATCCAAAGAGGGGATGCTACTGCTTTTTACATCTAGTTACTTGATAGAGGTAGAGTTCCAAATACTATTTATACCCTTGTGCTAGAACACCACACAAGGGCACTTGTAGATTACCTTATACACTTCAAATAAATGGAGGGCACAGAACTGACAAATCCACCAGGGCTCTTTTTCCCACTCTCAAAATGCTGCCATATGACTTGGCATCATGGGATTTGTCCATATTTTAGATTAGTCTGAATGAGGAAAAAAGTGTTATTATCAGGTAACAGACCTCTTTGTATCTTTCATTTAAGGGGTCTCATATATGTAATACCACACATTGCATGCTGTTTGCACATTTGGACACCTCTTCAAATTGCATTTGCATAATTTTACTTTAAAAAATGTGTAATGGGGCCAGCCATAGCTATCTTTCCCAGAGTCAGTCTTATCTACAGAACACGTCTATTTGCTTGATCCTAGAGGGAAAGAACTAGTCCAAGCCTGGTCCATCATCCCCTGGTAGGGCCCTGAGAAGAGATTCAGAAGGCCTTATCTTAAGAGAGGGAGGGGGCAACCACAGCTGCTGGATGGAAGATGCCGCACAAGAGACGTGCCTATAAGAGGTATAGGCAAGTTATTGGTAAGGGAGATGCCTATCAATAACAGCAAAAGAGGGTTCCCACTTTGAAAATAAAGGCTAAAATGCCCAGCATGTTTTGAGAATAAAAGAATTGGTGGCTTAGCCTCACTCCTTGGCAGCTGCCGAAACTCTTTCATATATGTGATGGAAACAAGGATCCGTCTCTTACCAGGGCCTTCTACCCTTTCCTCACCACCTATCTTTCCTGGCTCAGTCCTGCCCCATCTTGCCCATAAAGGTATCTTCATGGTGATGAAATGCAAGATTTTAGTCCTGTGTCTCTACATGTGCCCCATGCTAACTCACACACGACGGGAGAGCTGGGGGTGGTCTGGATAAGGGGCACTACCTTGGCATTCTCAGCAACCTGCCACAACATTTCAATCTGCTCTAACTCTGTGCTGACGCGTTCAACAGAATGCGGCTACTGAGAGCCTTCAGCTTTTATATATTGCCAAAATGATAGGTAATTAAGTTTTAGTAATTAGGCTCAGGGATCCAGAGGCAAATACCAAAGTTAAAAAAAAAAAAAAAGGATTAATCAGAACTTCTTAAGCTTCTATAAATAAAAAGAGCACACAAACCTACCACACACACATGCACACACACACAATGATAATTAAAGGTATGTTTCAAAATAAGTTTTAAGGCTCTTGACTCCAATTAAAGACTCTCAGGAATGCCTGTCCAGTTTAAGAGTGGAATGAAAAGGAAGGAGATGGTGCTGTCAATGTCAAAAGCCTGAATGTGACTGTGAGATGGACATTATGTTGTTTCCCTCTTTTGAGAAGGGAACTGAAATAAGTACATGGTGTTTAAAAGTGGCAGAATATTTAGATATGCATAACAAAAAAGTTATATAATGGGCTAGCTTAATATTGTCATTAAAATGGTTAAACATAAACATTTTTCAGATTCTTATTTCCTTCCTTGTATCTTTCCAAAATACTATATTCATCATGCTATACTCCTAGTCAAGAATTTCAGAGGCTCTGTAAGATCTGGAATAAAATATTTAAACTCTAAAACCTAGCCAGCCACCAACTACCTCAGTTTACCATCATGTGTATACTTCCCTTTATGGATTTACATTAACAGTTTGCTTTGATGAAATGTCCCATGTACTCTCACCTGGTCACATTGTGTCTATTTCTATCCCTGAGCCCCCTTCTAGGACTTTTCTGTCATTTTCCAACCAATCTAAATCTTACGAGCCGCAGAATCCTGGAAGCTTCGAGTCAAAGATCAGACCTGATCCTGACTCCACCCCCAGCCTTTGGACCTTGGACAAGTTACCTAATTTGGCTGGCCCTCAAATTTCTCATATATAAGATGGAAATCATAATGATTAATGTTGAATGAGATCATGCTTATAAAGTAGCCCAGTAAAGGGTCTGGCATACAGTGCTTAATGAATCCTATTCGTCTTCTTTGAATTGAGAATAAATTCCACCTTAGCTATAAAGACCACTCCCTACCACCACCTTCACTTTAGACCATGCTAATTTCTTCAACTATATTGCTCTACGGCACTTCTTGTCAGGTACGTTCATTTCCTTAAACTTTAAAAAAAAAAAACAAACAAAACCTGGAGCTCTATTAAATGGCAAAAATCATGTAGAGTGCTTCACACAAGACTTGACACATAGTAAGTGCTCCCTAAATATTTCTGTGGCCGCTGCTGCTATTTCAAAGGCAACAGTCCCTCATACCCCTATGGTAACAGCACTTTCACTGATGAATTACGTTTGTTCCTGGGGGAAAAAAAAAGAGGTAGTAAAGAGTCAGGGCTAAGGGCTCACCCTCTGGATCCAGATTGCCTACATTAAAATCCTGGCTCAACAATTTCAGGCAGTGTGACCTCTGGCAAGTTACTTCACCTCTTTTGATTTAGGATGACCATAATAGTTATCCATCCATAGATTTGTTTTGAGGATTAAATGAATTAAAATGTAAAAAAGATCGTAAACACCTAACAAATAGCAGTACTTTATATGCATTCGTTGTTGCTAACACATTTTTAGCCTTCTCAGACCTGATCCCCACCCACCAAGTATTTTGAAAGTTGCTAAAGACAGAAATGTATATTCATGCTGATCTTACCATCTCACGAGGGAAAAATGAAATAACAGATGGCATAGGATAAGCCTAGTACAAAGCCTGGAACACTTTAAAGCTCTAAAATAGCTAGTTCCCTTCCCCTTATCTTACCTGCCCCACCTAGTAAGTAGTTCTAGGAATTGCTCTTTGAGCATTTTTTTGAAAGGAATAAATGAATATTGATTTTTCCCATATGCCAAGGAGCATCATTAAATATAGAGCATTATAATTCAAAGGACTTCTGTTACTCCGTGGAAATCTGGTTTGGTAAAATTATGTCATCTTCATTTTATTACTTACATCATTTACTGTATCCTGACTGCCCCCAAAGCTTCTTGACATTTTGTTCTGGAGCCCTGACTTGAAATATACTATTTAAATCAGACATTGTCTTAACTTTCTTTTTGATTCACCTTCATTTCCCTTTATTAGCTCTTTTCCTTCCCTTCTCTCCACTGTTTACTTGCATTCATATTTAAATAACGCAACTGTCACTAAATGGCAAAATAGCTTTCCTTTACATAGGCTAGCTAGAATTGTTCTCTGCTGCTTCCATCTGCAACATTTTCAACATTTCAACATTTCATAGGTGAAGCTGTGAAATCATCATGGGGGGAGCAACCATCCTTCTTCATGCCTTTGATCTTGAAGTCATCTCCAGTTTGACAAGTATAATAATGTACAGTTAATCGCTGAATAAATCTGGAGGGTAATAACGTATAGGATGACACAGAGATTGTTAGGTTGACTTCATAATTTTTTCTCTCTCCAGCATTATTGAGCTATAATTGAGATAAAACATATGTAAGTTTAAGGTCCAATGTAATGATTTGCTATACCTATTATTGCAAAATGATTAGCGCAATGTTAGTTAACACATCCATCACCTCACATAATTGCCAATTTTTTTGTGGTAATAACATTTAAAATCTATATTCTTAGTAACTTTATATACATAATGCAATATTGTTTACCATATTATTATATGCTATATATTAGATCCCCAGAACTTATTCATCCTATCATAGGAAGTTTGTTTCCCCCAACCCTTAGACCCCCAGGACATTTCTATTCTCTATCTATATAAGTTTGGCTTTTTTAGATTCCACATATAAGTGAGAATAGTCAGTATTTCTCTTTCTCTGCCTAACTTATTTCACTTAGCATAATGTCCTCAAGGCCCATCCATGTTGTCACAAAAGCCAAGATTTTTTTATAATATTTCATTATATGTGTATATCATGTTTCCTTTATCTATTCATCCTTTGATGGACACTTAGGTTTTTTCACACTTAGATTGTGAATAATGATGTAATGAACATGGAGGGGCAGTTACCACTTTGAGATAGCAATTTCCTTTTCTTTGGATGTATACCCAGAACTAGGATTGCTGGATCATATGATAGTTCTATTTTTAGTTTTTGAGGAAACTGCATAGTGGTTTCCATAGTGGCTGTACCAATTTACATTTCCACCAACAGTGCACGGGGTCACCTTTTCTGCACATCCTCATCAATACTTGCTATTTCTTGTCCTTTTGATAATAGCCATTCTAACAGGTGTGAGGTGATATCTCATTGTGGTTTTGATTTGTATTTCCCTTATGATTAGGGATATTGAACAACTTTTAATGTACCTCTTGGCCACCTTTTTTTGAAAAAGGTCTATTCAAGTCCTCTATGCATTTTTTATTCAGTTTTTTTTTTTTTGGCTAATCTTTTACATGAATTCCTTACATATTTTAGATCAGCACCTTATCAGATAGATGGTTAGCAAATATTTTCTCTCATTTCTTAGGTTGGCTTTTCATTTTATTGATTGCTACTTTTCCTGTGCAGAAGCTTTTTAGTTAGATGTAGTCCTACTTGTTTACTTTTGTCTTTTTGTTGTTTGTACTTTTGATATCATATCCAAAAAAGCATTGTCAAGATCAAAGTCAAAGAGCTTTTACCATATGTTTTCCCAGGAGTTTATAGCTTTGGGTCTTATATTTAAGTCTTTAATTCATTTCTAGTTAATTTTTGTGCGTGATATAAGGTAGGAGTTTAATTTCATTCTTTTGGTTGTAGCTAGCCAATTTTCCTAACACCATTTATTGAGAAGATTATCCTTTCCCCATTGAATATTCTTGGCTCCCTCGACCATATGTATGTGGGTTTATTTCTGGGCTCTCTACTCCATCCTGGCATATAGTTTTGATAATTATAGCTTTGTAATAAGGATTAAAATCAGGAAATGTGATGCTTCCAGCTTTGTTTTTCTTTATCAGGAATGTTTTGGCTATTCAGAGTACTTTATGATTTAATATGATTGTTTTTGTACTTCTGTGCAATATTGGAATTGAAATTTTGATAGAGATTGCATTGAATCTGTAGATAATTTGGGGTTGTATGGATATTTTAACAATTCTTCCAATCCATGAATTTAGGATATCTTTCCCTTTATTTGTGTCTTTTTCAATTTCTTTCATCATTGTCTTGGGATATTCAGTGTACAGACCTTTTACCTCATTATTAAATTTCTTCCTCAGTATTTATCTTTGATGCTACTTCAAATGAGATTGTTTATTTCTTTTTCAGATAGTTCATTATTAGTGTATAGAGCACAACTGATTTTTCTATGTTGATTTTGTATTTTACAACTTCACTAAATGCATTTATTAGTTCTAACAGTTTTTGGCAGAGTCTTTAGGATTTTCTCTATATAAGATCCCCTCAACTGGGAAGACAATTTTACTTCCTACTTGTTTGGTGTCTTTAGGCTTTCATACTATGTTGACTAGGAGTGCTGAATGTGGGCACCCTTGTCTTGTTCCTGATATAGAGGGGAACTTATCCCAGTTGAGTATGATATTAGTTGTCGATTGGTCACATATGACCTTTATTTTGTTGGCCTATGTTCCTTCTATACCTAATTTGTTGATAGTGTTTATCACAAAAGGTTGTTGAATTTTGTCAAATGCTTTCCCTGTATCTATTGAGATAATCATAAAATTTTTATCTTTCATTTTATTAATGTGATATATCATATGTATTGATTTGCATATTTGAGCCACGCTTATATTCCAGAGAGAGAAATTCCATTTGATTGTATAACTGAATCTTTTTGCTTCCAATGAGATATCTGTGAATGGAGATAATAATAGTTCCTACTGTAGAAATTAACATTTCTACATTGTGTGTAAGACTACACACATTTATAATGTACATGAAACACTCAGTATATTAGTTATGACATTGTAAGAGCTATACAATGAAAATTCTAATAAGAAAAAGAACTCATTCTAGTGCAATGGGTTTTCAGTTAGGTTAGATGGCCTGAAACACAGACTCTAAGATGGAGGTTTGCCTGGAGATAATTTATTAGGGAATCACTTGGAGTCAACACCCATGGGGGAGTAAAAAAGAAATAAGTTTGGATAAAGTGGAGCTCTGACTCAGTCTCAGTAAAAACTTCAACTGGACTCATAGGGAGCTCTGAAACTGGGATGACCTTCAGATAGGTCCCCATTGAGGCAGGAGGGCTGGTTCTTTATACTCCTACATAGACCAGATTAGAGTATGAGCTTCCCCCCAAGAGAGGCCAATTCTTGGGTAAGGTAGTTCTCTGCTGCTGAGGGTAAGCCCCAAAGAAAGATTTAGCTGTCAGCTTTCAGCCCTCAAAACTCCTGACACTTGGGAAAATGAGTGTCATGGTCCTTAAGGGGGGCTGGGCCATGCACAACAGTATCCACTAAGAGTTCCTAATGGTAAATGTATAATAATTATATATGGCACACAGCTTTATTGTATTGCTTTTTCTAGGCAGTATGTTCCTGTTAGGTAAAAGCTGTGTCTGTCTTCATTGCCTGGTTCACAGAAGGAGCTTAGTACATATGTCTTAAATAAACAGAGTTGTTTATAAAAACTATCCTTAAAAAAACATATTCTATCTTCCATTTAAGGAATTAGAAAATCTATCTTCAGATATGGAGAAATTACTGATATTTTCATACTGTAGTGCCAATTTTTAAAAATTTTTTTTATTATTTTTTTTAAAGATTTCATTTATTTTTTTGACAGAGAGAGAGAGAGACAGTGAGAGAGGAACACAAGAAGGGGGAGTAGGAGAGGGAGAAGCAGGCTTCCCACAGAGCAGGGGGTCCGATGCGGGGCTCGATCCCAGGACCCTGGGATCATAACCTGAGCCACAAGCAGACACTTAATGACTGAGCCACCCATGCACCCTTATAATTTATTTTTAAAAGATTTTATTTATTTATTTGACAGAGAGAGAGAGAGCACAAGCAGGGGAAACTGCAGGCAGAAAGAGAGAGAGAAGTAGGCTCCCTGCTGAGCAGGGAGCCCGATGAGGGGCTCGATCGATCCCAGGACCCTGGAATCAAGACCTGAGCCGAAAGTAGATGCTTAACTGACTGAGCCACCCAGGCGCCATAATTTTTTTTATAATTTAACTAGAACATAAAATGTAGTGAACAAAACATACCCCAGTTTCTCTTATTTAAATAAACAATGGCAAAAGATAAACTATGAATCTTCCCAAACAGTTTATTATCATTTTTTGTTAATTTAATCCCATTTACAATATTGTTTTTAAAATCTCTGTCTTCTGAATAGACAGGAATAGAGAGGTGGATAAATATTAATGTGATGTAGTGAACTATTATGTGGAGAATCTAAGAAGTGCCCCTACAGGTGATCTATATATTATTCTTTCATCTTTGTACATTTGAAAATTTTTATAATAAAATTTTTGGGAAAAAAGAACCCCATTTTCTTTAAGTTGGCTATCTATTTATGAAAATATTGAACTGGGGTAGTCCCTCAATGAAATAAGAGACAAGACACACTAATTGTAAGCCAAGCATTTTGATATGTAGAGGGCTATAAAAAGGTAAGGATATCTCTGTTTAAACGGTGTCCACCATGAGTTCCTAACAATAAATGTATAATAACCATATATGACATATTATTTTATTACTTTTTCTAGGTAATATGTCTTTGGTAGGTAGGAGCTATGTCTGTCTTAACTGCCTGGCATATAGGAGGAACTCAATAAATAGGTCTTAAATAAATGGAATTGCTTGTAAAAAGCTATCCTTTAAAAGAATATATTCCTGAGTTTTTTTTTTTTAAAGATTTTATTTATTTATTTGAGAGAGAGAGTGAGAGAGAGAGAGAGAGCACAAGAGGGGGGAGCGGGAGAGGGAGAAGCAGGCTCCCTGCCGAGCAGGGAGCCCGATGCGGGACTCGATCCAGGGACTCCAGGATCATGACCTGAGCCGAAGGCAGTCGCTTAACCAACTGAGCCACCCAGGTGCCCTATTCCTGAGTTTTTATTAGTTATTCCTTTTTGGGGGTAGTAGATGAAGAGATGTCTTATTATAGTGACAGGTATATTATGGAAGGAGACAGCAAAAGAAGATACCTCATATTGAAAATGACAATCCCAAGACTGAATAAAGATTTATAAAGAGGCTTAAAGATAACTGGCTCTAGGTCACTCATGTTACAGGTGTGGAAACAGATTAGGCAGTTGAAGTAACTTGTTCAAAATTGTGCAAGTAGTTAGTGTCAGAGTAAGACTAATTTGCCTAGAAACACCCCTTCCTCCCACGCCCACCAACACACAAATAAGGATTGTAAGGCCACAAACTCTCATAAATTCTCCATTTGGGAAGCAGCAGAGATTCATGAGGTGCCATATAGAGCTTCCCTAACTCAATATGTCACTCCACTGGCCAAACATAATTGCTTAAATTATTAAATTTTTTCTAGGAATACAAAGCCTGATAAATATTAGTTGAGTAAGTTAGTCAGTGATTATGCAAATGATTGAAGGAATGGTTATTTATTAAGCCATTATCACTCTGGGCCAAATTGGTTACCAGGTTAACTAATACATCACAAAGAAATGAGGAAATGGGCCCCAGGGCAGGTAAATTTTGATAAGGAAGAAGGAAAGAAAGTAGGATTTAGTGGAGGCTTGGAGTGATGCTGGATGGATATAGCTACTGAAAGGCTTTGAGAAGTGTGGGTGGTAATGGTGGGGACTATAATGAGGATAGGAGAAAGTTAGAAAGGTGGTTGTACCCAAAGCAAGGAGATAGAGAAGGACTTCATTTATTTATTTTCCAGAAATCTCACTGTGTTCCAGAATCCACTATCGCAATGGGGAGCATCCTTTGAGAACTTGTGTTAGAGGAACGCTGATTTTCTCAGAAGCAGAATTTGCCATAGAGGCCAACTCTAAAGTAGGTTGCTCTCCTTCACTTAGTTTTTTTCTTACAGTCAGTGGTTTTGTTTGTTTGTTTTTGCTTTGGCCACTGCCTTAGATTAGTCGTCTTCAAACTTACTTTTAGCTGAAACTACTCTTTTCATGACATCTTATTTATAAATTCTGCATGTGAAAGATGCAATTGAGGTAGTTCTTTTTGGAGTAGAATAAGGTGGGATTGGAGAGCGCAGACCCACCTCTTCCACCCCAGCTTTGCCCACTCTTGAAGAATTCTGAGGAACATAGGGACTCCAAGGAGCATGGCTAGAAAAACACTGTCTTAGAAAAACGGAAAATGCATCATGGTTTCCTGAGTTCAGTAGAGAAGCAATTACAATGTTATTTCTTTAAGAACCTTGAGTTATCTCTGTGTGAAACTTATTTGAGGAGAGGGGAGGAGAGGAGAGGGAGAGAGGACCAGCTGAAGTTGGTTCTGGGTTGCGTGTACAAGGAAAGCAATGAACATTTCTCATATTCTGAGAGGTTAACAGCATCAGTTCAGAAAAAAATTTAAGAAGATTTTATTCATCTCTAAAGTAAGAACTGTTTTAGTGGTAGTAGAACTCAGTTCAAGAGTTTGTAACAGAAAAATGTTACCACTAATTGAAATACAGTTGGAAGAGGAAGGAATTTAATGAGCAGTTACACCATATGCTCAGAGAAACTATTGAAGAGTAGAAATCCATGGTTGGGTAAGATGAAAAATCTAACTGTACTTGAAATATTGGATTGAAAAGCAATACAGAAGGTCTTAAATCTTGTGAACACTGTTGTTAGTACTGTGCTAGCCAAAGAATATGCAATATGATATGGAGCTATATTTGGTATGTAAGTATTTGATACATTTAATTTTCATTTTACACAAGTGATTTTCAAATTTCCTAATGCCATATATTGAGGAATTTTACTGTTTTGCTGATACCTAATATCCAAACCACTGGTATTACACAAATCAAAATAATAAAACCCTAACTCCTCTTAGGAAGTTATTAATTTTTATTATGTGTACTTTTAGTTGAAATGTAAACCAAGATATCTTGACACTCTCTCACCAAAGAGTAGGTTCATGAACAAAATATGACAATATGACTTTCCCTTCACTTTAATTTTCACCAGAGTGATATAAAACCAGACTAAAATATTTGGAGCTGATTCATTCCAGTGGCAGACCTGACAAGGCTGTTGTGATGGTTTCAAAATATGTCTTGAAATCCTTTGACACTTCTCCCTTTAAAAGGTAGAATTTCATTCCTTTCTCCATGAATTTGGGCCAAACTCAGTGGCTTACCTCTAATAAATAGAATCTACAGTTTCTATCTAACTCCCAAAGCTAGATCATAAAAAGGATATAGCTTTTACCTGGTTCTCTCTCTCTCTCTCTTTCCCTCTTCCCTCCCTTGTTTTCCCTCCCCTCCCCTCCTCTCCTTTCCTCCCTTCCTAGGAGGAATCAGCCACCATAATGTAAGGATACTCAAGCAGACCTGGAAGAGTCCACATTGAAGAACTGAGGCTCCTGCTAAAAGCTATCACCAGCTTGATAGTCATGTAAGTAAACCAACCTTAGAAGTGGATCCTCTAGTGCTGATTAACCTTCAGACATTACAACTGTGACCAACATCTTGAAAACGACCTCATGAGAGACCCTGAGCCAGAAATACTCAGCCGAGTGACTCCCAAATTACCATTCAAACTGTGAATGATTAGTCACAGTTTGACAGTGACAGAAGCTTCTTTGCTTCTTTTCATTTCTTTGATCTCCTTCAGTCTTCCCTATGATTCTATTAGCATCCCCCCAACTCCATTCTGCTAAAGTCAGTTTCAGCTGCTTATTATTAAAGAACACAACTATAAAACAGTATAATTTATTATTAATTTAAAAAAATTTTTGGTCTGAGAAATTTTAATTCAATATCTTGGTTTACTGTGGATCACACATTTTCACATGAAGGGTAGAAGATTGCTCTTTATCTACTGGCATTTTATAAGTCAAAAGTGATTTACCACTGATACATATGTCTCTTGATGAATATTCTAAGATTATACAGAACTTCATCATCACATATCATTTATAAAGAATTATGTGATCATCAGCTATAAAGAATGCAAGCATAAGCTTGTAAAATGAAATTAGACGCTTGGTAATTTGAAAATATATTCATTGTAGATTTAATTGTTGAATCGTTATTTTGATTTATCCGCACAAGTTATTATTTCAGATTTACAACTTTGGATATCCTGAACTTTAGCATGTTACCCTCATGAGTCTGTGTTAATATTTTTTTCTTCTTCACCACAAATAGATGAAAACTTAAAGGGAAAAAAAAAGAAAGCCACATACAATGAAAATGTATGCCCCTTATTTTAAATCAAATGATTTTGTTTAGTTTTTTGAAAACAGTTGTGTTTTCATCAAACTCAAAAATGTTGGTCATTATTCTTTAAATATTTTTTATTGCACTATTATCTCTCATCCTTCCTCTCCTCAAACTCCAATTATGATTGTGTTATAGCTTCTGATATTGTTCCACATGTCCTACATTGTTCATTTTCTTTTATCTTATTTTCTCTCTGTCGTTCAAATTCATATTGCTTTCGTTGAGCTCAGTGATGTTTCTTATGTTTCCAATCTATGATTAATGCTACCAGTGTTTTTTTTCAAATGTTATACTTTTCAACTTTATAACTTCCATTTGGTTCATATTTATGATTTCCATTCCTATTCTGAGATACTCTATCAGTGTTCATTCATCATGATCATATTTTCCTTTAAAATATTTATAAAAGCTGCTTTAAATTCCTTGTCTGCTAATTTCAACATCTAGATATTTGGTATTGATTTACATAGACTACTTATTCTCTTAAATATTGTTCACATTTTTTATTCTGTTTTCTTACTTGTAGTAACTTTTAGCTATATGCTGGACATAATGGATCATAAATTATAGGGAATCTGGATTATGTTGTCTTCCTTAAATGTTGACTTTTTTTTTTTTTTTGGCTGATATAAATCACTGGTAGATACTTTGTTCTTTTCAGGCTTGATATTCTTTATTAGAGCTTATTTATATTTAGCTTTTAACTTTATCCCAGGGAATATCCTTACTCTAGCATGATCCTTTCACTTAAGATATAATTTCTCTGAATCTCAACTGAATGATGAGTTTCTTCATTTCATCTGGGCTGGACACCAGTGAATTCTGGCATGGTATGCCCTCTAGTATTACTATTTGGTTATCAGCCCTGAAAAAGCAATCCTGTACACGCCTGTGAAATCTCACTCTGCATATATGCAGCCCAGTCCTTGGCTAAGGACCCACAGTCAATCCCCACACACTGTTGGGCCCCCATCAGCATAGTTTCATTTCTCAGGTAACAGCCTTGTAAATGCCAGATGTTTCAGCAGCCTGGATCACCAATCTCTTCTTCTGATCAGTTAAGACCATCAGTCCTGTTAACTATACTTTCCTGATTTGGGGAAAGATGAGGTGATTGTGGAGTGATCGGCTCATGTCTTCTATTCGTCTTGTTTCAAGGATCACAGTTTTATCCAGCCTTCATTCAATTTCTGACACACTGACTTTATATATTTTTTCCAATTTAATAGTTCTTTTTGTCAAGAGGACATGTCTGGTACCAGTTACTTTGTCATAGTTAAAAGTTGAAGTTGCTTTCAAATGTGTATCTTAAGTCAGTTTGCTATAACACTTCTGGACTTAATAGTAGAATCAAATAGCAATGTTAGGATGTTTTAAATAACCTTCCAAAGAAACAAACAAAACCTAATAACCCCTAGTACGCATACACATGCTATATATTTTATCAAAATAGAGAACTCCTGCAAACTTTTTGTATAACAGGAATTAAATATATTTTAATAAAATAAATTAGCCTACAAATTGCTTCACAATTTGATTAATGTCAATATTTTGTAGGATAGAAATATGTCATGGGAACCCTATATATTTATAATTATGCTATAGTATTCATTATATCTTAAAATATTAATACCTTACTTTCAGTAAGAAGAACTCAATTACTTTGATATTTCTGCAAATCATCTGCATAGAGTCCACAAATTATGCCTAATTTAGGTGTAGACCTTTGTCTCTTAAAGACAGGGTTCAACTTACCAAACCAATTTCCACCAGGACCTTTACTCTCAGTAGAGAAAAACTCAATAAATGATTTTGCCATTAAGCTTTCTGTATTTCTGTATTACAGTAGCAATCCATCGAAAATTTAAGCCTATACGAAAAATAATGTGGTATTTCAGATATTCAAGCTGAAATTTAAGTCAGTACATTACCTGAAGGAGTTTCAAAAGTATTTACAATATATTTTAGAGATTGTAGCTAAGAGCTTTGTGCAATTCATCTTCCTGATGTAGACACATTAATGAATTTGAGTGTATTAATTTTCCTCTAGCATTTACAATTTATTGTTGGCTTGGTTTGGCAGTGAGATGTTAAAAGGGGTTCAAGGTCCAAGTGAAATGATTTTTAAGTGCATCAGGAATGATGAGTTATATTCATTTTAACATCACCGCATCCTTTTAAAGGCTCCGTGTTGTCAATTAAGGTTTTTAAATCAGAATTTCCTCTGATAAATGCCTCACTGAAACACAAAAGATTAGGACAGGCATTTAACAAACAAGGAAATACATTAGGCCAATAAACTTATGAAAAGTGCAATATTTTAAACATCCCCATCAATAACTAGGAAAATGCAAAGTAAAACTAGACTGATGGATCATTGCCTGCCCAACAGGTAGGAAAAAGATTTTTAAAGTTTGGCAATATGAAATGTTGCAAAGATGTGAAGCAATACAAATGCTCATGCACTTCTTTGGGGAGTGTAAATTGGTAAATCATTTTGGAAAATAATTAGGCTTTTCTTTTTCTTTTTTTTTTAGTAAAGTTGACTATATGCATACCCAAGACCTAGCAAATCCACTTAAAGTATATATCCCTGGAAAAGTGATGAATATTAAGATCAGGATACATAGGGCGCCTGGGTGGCTCAGTCGTTAAGCATCTGCCTTCGGCTCAGGTCATGATCCCAGGATCCTGGGATCGAGACCCGCATCGGGCTCCCTGCTTGGCAGGAAGCCTGCTTCTCCCTCTCCCACTCCCCCTGCTTGTGTTCCCTCTCTTGCTGTCTCTCTCTCTCTGTCAAATAAATAAATAAAATATTAAAAAAAAGATCAGGATACATATGTAAGAGCAGTCATAGCAGCATTGTTTGCAAAAGGCAAACCCTAGGAACAATTCATTATCTATCCATAGTGCAACGGGTAAGGAAATTGTACGATATACTTGCATTGAGATACTATACTAAAAAGCAATAAAAGATTAACTGCAGCTACTCAAAATAACATGGATAAATCTCACAAACATAATACTGAGTGAAAGGAAGCAGTCTTAAAATAATATATGTTGTATATTTATGATCATTTAAATTCAAAAGAGTTAAACTACATTATTTAAGTATGCATGCATGAGCAGAAAAATTCTACAGAAAAGCAAAAAAGTGAGTATCACTGAATTAGTTAGTATCATAACTATCATAGAAGTTAGGAGAGTGGTTGCTGACAAGGGGGAAAGGACAAGGGTCGTATTGGAGAGTGATATGCTGAGGCTTCCGAGTAATTGGCTGTGTTTTATTTCTTGACCAAAGTTATTACAGTAGTATTTGTTCTATGACAATTCATTATACCCTACATTCATGTTTTGATCATTTTCTGAAAACTATGTTATCTTTCATAACAAAAACTCAGTACTTTCCAGGAATGAGGAGTGATTCCATAAATACTAGTTATTTTAATAATTGTTTTTAATATGTTTTTAAAAATAAACTTTATTCTTTGGAAAAGTTCTAGGTTTACAGAAAAATTATGAAGATAGTACAGAAAGTTCCCATAAATGAAGCAACTAATTTTCCTATTATTAACATCTTATATTAGTACTACATATGTTACAATTAGTTATCCAGTATTCATACATTATTTTTTAATACTGATACATTATTGTTATTAGTTGGAAGTCCATACCATTCAGATTTCCTTACTTTTTAAATTTTATTATGTTATGTTAATCACCATACATTACATCATTAGTTTTTGATGTAGTGTTCCATGATTCGTTGTTTGCATATAACGCCCAGTGCTCCATTCAATACATGCCCTCTTTAATACCCATCACTAGGCTAACCCATCCCCCCAACCCCCTCCCCTCTAGAACCCTCAGTTTGTTTCTCAGAGTCCATAGTCTCTCATGGTTCATCTCCCCCTCCAATTTCCCCCCTATCATTTTTCCCTTCCTACTGTCTTCTTTTTTTTTTTTAACATACAATGTATTATTTGTTTCAGAGGTACTGGTCTGTGATTCAACAGTCTTACACAATTCACAGCACTCACCATAGCACATACCCTCCCCAATGTCTGTCACCCAGTGACCCCATCCCTCCCACCCCCACCAGATTTCCTTACTTTTTATCGAATATCCTTTTTCTGTTCTAGGATGCCATCCAGGATAGCCCATTGCATTGAGTTGTCATTGTCTTTAGCTTCTCTTGGCTATGACAGTTACTCAGACTTCTTTATTTTTGATGACTTTGACAATTTTGAGAGGTGCTGGTCAGGTATCTTATAGAATCCTCCTCAATTGGAATTCGTCTGATATTTTTTCATGATTAGACTGGGGCTATGAATTTTGGAAAGGAAAACCATAGAAGTAAAGTGCCACTCTCGTCACATCTTATCAAGGGTATATACTATCAACATGGGTTATGACTGTTGATGTTAGCCTTGATCACCTGGCTGAGGTAGTGTTTGTCAGCCTTCCCCACTGTATAGTCATTCTTTTTATAGCCTATTTCCTTACTATACTTTTTGAAAGGAAGTCCCTATGAATAGCGCATCCTTTAGAGTGGGGATTTATGTTCTTCCTTCTTTTCTAGAGGCAAAGTAATCTACACAAATTATTTAGAATTTTTTAATGGGAGATTTGTCTCTTCTTGTTTATTTATTAATTCAATCATATATTTATATTTGTACAGATATATTATCTTGTATGCTGATTTTTGGTTCTAATATAATAATACTTTATTGTTCAAATTGTTCTAGCTTTGGAACTCGTTCAGCTGGTTTCTGTTTTCATTTTACACATCCCCAATATTGTGGGCTTTAGTTCCCTTTTTTCTAGCACTTCATTACTTTCTGGTAAGATACTCCAGGCTCATCTTCTATATTTTCTGTCCCAATCCTAGAATCATCCATTTCTCCAAGAAGCTCTGATTCTGTTTACAGGGGAATGCTATTAGAAACCAAGATCTGGGGGCACCTGGGTGACTCGGTTAAGCATCTGCCTTTGGCTCAGGTCATGATCTCAGGGTCTTAGGATGGAGCCCCACATCGGGCTCCCTGCTCAGGGGGGAGCCTGCTTCTTCCTCTGCCTCTCCCCCTGCTTGTGCTCCCTCTCTCTCTGTCAAATAAATAAAATAATAAAATCTTTTAAAAAAAAAGAAAGAAACTAAGATCTGGGAGCTAGATGGGCTAATTGCTACTAGGATGTTTTTGCCTCCAGTTCCATTCAGCTGACAGAGCAAGAAGATATACATGTGTATACTAATCAGTATACATTAACATTTCTCTAAATATTTCTATATTTAACTATCTGTATATATATACATATATACATGCATATATATATATATAATATATATATTAAGCTAGACAGGAGTTTATACTGATGTCTCCAACTCCAATCCATTACCTGATGAATCATTCAAGCCTCCTCTCCATGCTTATCTATAACCTCCTACTCTAACGGTGAGAAAACTGGCTCCCACAGATCTGCCATCCACTTACTTAGTTGTTTAATTCCAGTATATATGTATGGTAGTAACAGAATTGTTTAGTCTGTACTCCAATAGTAGGATTTTTTATATTTATTGTTTTACTTTAATTTCAGTATAGTTAACATACAGTGTTAGATTAGTTTCAGGTGTACAATGTAGCCATCCAACAACTGTATACATTACTCAGGGCTCATCATGATAAGTGTCCCCTTTTAATCCCCACACTTATTTCACACATTTCCCCCACCACCTACCCTCTGATAACCATCAGTTTGTTCTCTATAGTTAAAAAGTCTATTTCTTGGTTTGTCTCTCTCTCTCTTTTTTCCTTTGTTCATTTATTTTGTTTCTCAAATTCCACATATGAGTGAAATCATATGGTATTTGTCTTTCTCTGACTGACATTTTGCTTAGCATTTTGCTCTCTAGCTCCATTCATGGCAAGATTTCATTCTTTTTTATGGCTGAATAATCTTCCATTGTATATGTGTATACCACTTCTTCTTTACCCATTCCTCTGTTGATAGACACTTAGGCTGCTTTCATAACTTGACTATCATAAATAATGCTGCAATAAACATAAGGGTGTATGTATCCCTTTGAATTAGTGTTTTTGTATCTTTGGGGTAAATACCTAGTAGTGCAATTACTAGATCATAGGGTAGCGCTATTTTCAATTTTCGAGGAACTTCCGTACTGTTTTCCACAGTGGTTGCACCAGTTTGCATTCCCACCAACAGTGCACAAGGGTTCCTTTTTCTCCACATCCTCACCAACACTTATTGTTTCTTGTGTGTCTGATTTTAGCCATTCTGACATGTGTCAGGTGGTATCTCATTGTAGTTTTGATTTGCACTTCCTTGACGAACAGTGATGATGAGCATCTTTTCATGTGTTTGTTTGCCATATGTGTGTCTTCTTTGGAGAAATGTCTGTTCATGTCTTCTGTCCATTTTTATTTGGATTATTTGGGTTTTTTTTGGTGTTGAGTTATATATGTTCTTTACATACGTCGGACACTAACCCTTTATTAGATATGTTGTTGTGAATATCTTCTCCCTTTTAGTTTTGTTGATTGTTTCCTTTGCTGTACAGAAGCTTTATATTTTGATATAGTCCCAATAGTTTATTTTTGCTTTTGTTTATGTTTCCTCAGGAGACATATATAGAAAGATCTTGCTATGGCCAATGTCAGTGAAAATACAGCCCATGCTTTCTTCTAGGATTTTTATGGCTTCATGTTTCACATTGAGGTCTTTAATTTATTTTGAGTTTATTTTTGTGTATAATGTCAGAAAGTGGTCCAGTTTCATTCATTTGCATGTAGCTGTCCCGTTTTCCCAACACCATTTGTTGAAGATACTGACTTTTCTCTGTTGCATATTCTTGCCTCCTTTGTCAAAGATTAATTGATGATATAATTGTGGGTTTATTTCTGGGTTTTCTATTCTGTTGCATTGATCTATGTCTCTGTTTTTGTGCCAGTACCATACTGTCTTGATGATTATAGCTTTGTAATAGAGCTTGAAGTCCGGAATTGTGATACCTCCAGTTTTGTTTTTCTTTTTCAAGATTGTATTTGGCTATTTCAAGATTGTATTTGGCTATTTGGCTATTGCATTCAAAGTGTAGATTGCTTTGGATAATTTGACAGTCAGTATTTGTTCTTTCAATCAATGAGCATGGAATGTCTTTCCATTTCTTTGTGTTGTCTTCAATTTCTTTCATCAATGTTTTATAGTTTTCAGAGTGTAGGTCTTTTACCTCTCTGGTTAAGTTTATTCCTAGGTATTTTATTATTTTGGGTGCAATTGTAAATTAGATTGTTTTTTTAATATCTCTTTCTGCTACTTCATTATTAGTGTATAGAAATGCAACAGATTTCTGTACATAGATTTTGTATCCTGCAACTTTACTGAATTTGTTTATAAGTTCAGTTTTTTGGTGGTGTACTTAGGGTTTTCTATATATATAGTATCATGTCATCTACAAAGAGTGAAAATTTTACTTCTTCCTTATCAATCTGGATGTCTTTTATTTCTTTTTATTGTCTGATTGCTGTGGCTAGGACTTCCAGTATTATACTGAATAAAAGTGTTGAGAATGGGCAGCCTTGTCTTGTTCTTGACATTAGGGGAAAAGCTCTCAGTTTTACCCCATTGAGTATGATGTTAGCTATGAGTTTTTCATATAAGGCGTTTATTATGTTGAGGTATGTTCCCTCTAAATCTACTTTGTTGAAGGATTTTATTATGAATGGATGTTGTACTTTGTCAAATGATTTTTCTGCATCTGTTCAAATGATCACATGGTTTTATGCTTTCTCTTGTTCATGTGATATATCACAATGATTGATTTGTGACTACTGAACAATACTTACATCCCAGGAATAAATCCCACTTGATTGTGGTGAATGATTTTTTTAAATGTATTGTTGGAATCAGTTTGTTAATATTTTGTTGAGGATTTTTGCATCTGTGTTCATCAGAGATATTGCCCCATAGTTCTCTTTTTTTGTGGTGTCCTTACCTGGTTTTAGTATTATGGCAATTCTGGCCTGATAGAATGAATTTGAAAGTTTTCCTCCCTCTTCTATTTTTTGGAATGGTTTGAGAAGATTAGATATTAACTCCTCTTTAAATGTTAGGTAGAATTCTCCTATGAAGCTGTCTGGTCCTGGACTTTTGTTTGTTGGAGTTTTTTGATTACTGATTCAATGCCATTGCTGGAAATTTTCTATTTCTTTCTGTTTCAGTTTTGGTAGTTTATATGTTTCTGGGAATTTATACATTTCTTCTAGGTTGTCCATTTGGCATATAGTTTTTCATAATATTCCCTTACAATTGTATGTATTTCTGTGGTGTTGGTTGTTACTTCTCCTCTTATTAGTGATTTTATTTGGATCCTCTCTCTCTCTCTCTCTCTTTTTGTGAGAACAGCTAGAGGTTTATCAAGTTTGTTGATTTTTCCAAAGAACCAGCTTCTGGTTGCATTGATCTGTTCTATTGATTTTATTAGTTTCTATATCATTTATTTCTACTTTAATCTGTATTATTTCCTTCCTTCTGCTGGTTTTGGGTTTATTTGTTCTTATTTTTCTAGTTCCTTTAAATATAAAGTTAGGTTGCTTATTTGAGATTTTTTTTGACCTAGGCCTGTATTGGTATAAACTTCCCTCTTAGTACCAATTTTGCTGCACCCCAAAGGTTTTGGACCATTGTGTTTTCATTTTCATTTCTCTCCATGTAATTTTTTATTTCTTCTTTGATTTCCTGATTGACCCATTCACTGTTTAGGAGCATGTTATTTAACCTCCATGTATTTGTGCTCTTTCTAGATTTTTTTTTTTAGTTGATCTCTACTTTCATAATGTTGTGGTCAGAAAAGATGCGTGGTATGACTGATCTTTTTGAATTTGTTGAGACTTGTTTTGTGGCCTAAAATGTAATCTATTCTGGAGAATGTTTCATATGCACTTGAAAAGAATGTGTATTCTGCTGTTTTAGGATGCAATGTTCTGAATATGTCTGTCAAATCCATCTGGTCCAGTGTGTCATTCAAATCCAGTTTCCTTGTTGATTTTTTGGTTGGAAGATCTGTCCATTGATGTAAATGTGGTATTAAATACCCCTACTATTATTCTATTACTATTGATTTGTTCCTTCATGTTTGTTATTAACTGTTTTATGTATTTGGGTAATCCCATGTTGGGGGCATAAATAATTTACAATTGTTTTATCTTCTTGTTGGATTGTCCCTTTTATTATTATATAGTGTCCTTCTTTGTTTCTTGTTAGCCTTTGTCTTAAGGCTATTTTGTCCAATGTAAGTATTGCTACTTTGTCTTTCTTTTGATATCCATTTGCATGATAGATATTTCCCTCACTTTCAATTTGCAGGTGAATTTAGGTCTGAGATGAGTCTCTTGTAGGCAGCATAGAGATGGATCTTGTTTTTTATCTATTCTGTCACCCTGTGTCTTTTGATTGGAGCATTTAGTCCATTTTCATTCAAAGTAATCATTGATAGATCTGTATTTATTGCCATTTTGTTCCTTTTTTTGTGGTTGTTTTCCTCTGATTCTTCTCCTGCTGTCTTTCATGATTTGCTGGCTTTCTTTAATGATATACTTGAAATTCTTTCCCTTTATTCTTTGCATATCTATTTTTGGTTTTTGATTTGTGGTTACCATTCAGCTTATATATAATGTCTTTTGCATATAGCAGTCTACTAAGTTGATGATTGGTTGAGTTTAAACCCATTCTTTACTCTTCTTCCCCATGTTTTAGGTATATGGTGTCAGACTTCACATCCTTTTTTTTTTTTAATCCTTTAACTAATTTTTACAGATATACTTATATTTACTGCTTTTGTGTTTCATACTTATTATACCTTTACTTATGGTTTTTTCTTCTCACTCAGAGTCCCCTTTAACATTTCTTGTAGAGCTAGTTTAATGGTCATGAACTCCTTTAGTTTTTGCTTGTCTGTGAAACTCTTTATCTCTCCTTCTATTCTGAATGATAGCCTTGCTGGGTAGACTGTTCTTGGTTACAGGTTGTTCCCATTCAGCACTTTGAATATATTGTACCACTTTTTTTCTGGTTTGCAAATTTCTGCTGAAAAATCTGCCAATAGCCTTATGGAGTTTCCCTTGTATGTAACTGTCTTCTTTTCTCTTGCTGCTTTAAATTTTTTTTTCCATTTTAATTACTATGTGTCTTGGTGTGGACCTCCTAGGGTTGATTTTTTCTGGGGGGATCTCTGTGCCTCCTGGATCTGGATGTCTATTTCCTTCCCCAGGTTAGGGAAATTTTCAGCTATTATTTCTTCAAATAAGTTTTCTGCCCCTTTTTTTCCTCTGGAATCTGGGATCCCTATAATACATATATTATACTTGATTGAGTCACTGAGTTCCCTAAGTCTTTCTCATTTTGCATATTATTTTTCTCTCACCCGCTCAGCTTGATTATTTTCCATTACTCTGTGTTCCTTGTCATTATTTTTTTTTCTTCTGCTTCCTTTAGCCTGCTATTTATTTCATCTTGTGTATTTTTAATTTTATTTATTGTGTTCTTCTTGTCTGATTGGTTCTTCTTTATCTCTTTGTTAAGGTTCTCACTGATGTCCTCCAGTCTTTTCTCAAGTCCAGTGAGTATCTTTATGATCATTATTTTAAATTCTCTATCAAGCATATTACTTCTATTCATTTAGCTTATGTCTCTTGCTGTGGTTTTGTCCTGTTCTTTCAGTTGAGACATATTCCTCCGTCTCCTCATTTTGTCTACCTCTCTGTATCTGTTTCTGTTTGTTAGAAAAGTCAGCTATGTCTCTGGCTCCTTCTGTTTGAAAGGAGTGGATTTATTTTATTTTATTTTTTTATTTTTTTTAAAGATTTTATTTATTTATTTGACAGAGAGACACAGCGAGAGAGGGAACACAAGCAGGGGGAGCAGGAGAGGGAGAAGCAGGCTTCCCGCCAAGCAGGGAGCCCGATGCGGGGCTCGATCCCAGGACGCTGGGATCACGACCTGAGCCGAAGGCAGACGCTTAACGACTGAGCCACCCAGGCGCCCCTTTATTTTTTTTTTAAGCAAACTCTACACCCAATATGGGTCTTGAACACATGACCCCAATATCAAGAGTTGCAATGCTCTACTGACTGAGCCAGTCAGGCACTCCTGGGGTGCACACCTTTAACAACATGGTGCTGGTCCTCTTCCATAGGGGATGGGCAGTTGCTGTGGAGACCAAGGCTGGCCAGGGCTGCTCTGCAAGCAGGTGTGGATGTGCAGTTTTAACAAGGTGTGCTCGTCCTCCCTGGGAGGTGACCAGCTGCCACTGTTGAGACTGAGGGTTAGCAAAGCACATGGATCAGGAAATATGGTGTTGGTGAAGTTTATGCTGGTCTTCTGGGGGAGGGGACCTGCAGCCCTGGGACTGAGGCAAGTATGACTGGGAAGGGCAGATGTGTGGAAGTGCAGGGAGTGGGGCTTGGTGTAAGCGATTTAGGTAGTGAGTATAGACACCATACTTGTTCTCTCAGCTGGCTGTGTGTTTATGCTACAGGAGGAAATGGCACCTGACAGCTCCTTTGTTCCTGGAGGTTCTCCCTTCAATCCCTGCCTCTCTGGACATGCTCTGAGATGACTAAATAACTCTCCCTCCCATATGCCCCAGGCGTTTTTCAAACTGCACCTTCTATGCTATATCTTAGTGAGCTATTTTTCATGCTATCTCTTTAAGGACAAGGACTCAGCTTCCTACCACCCTGGAGCTCTCCAAGACCCCAGCCCACTGAGTTTTAAAATTCCAGGCTTTAAGACACACAGGTTGTAAGAACTCATGAAATTCAGCCCTTTTCACTTTCAACATCAAATGTTATAGGGATTCATCTTCCCAGTGTGGATTCTCTGGTGTGATACCCTGTTTTTTTGCCCTTCTCTGTGCCCACAGTTCCCTCCCCCACTTAGAGGGCCACAGTCTGTTTCACTCCCCACCACTTCTCTGCCCTTTCTACCCCCTTTTATGTGCCCTTTTCCCTACCTTTAGTTGTGGAATTTGTTCTGCTGGTCTACATATCATTTTCTGGGTTATTTACCCTGATATAAAAGTTATCAAGTTGTATCCATGGGATGAGTGAGCTTAAGGTCCTCCTACTCCACCACCTTCCTGGCCTCCAGTCCCTATAAAAAGATTTTGAGAATCAAAACAGATTTTAAATGTACTTCTTAGAAGAGCAGGTACAGAATCCAAAACATAATAATAAATATCCAGATCTCACATTCTGCAATTTTTTTTTTATTTGGAATACTTTGTGGGGAAGAAGAGGGTATATAAAATTATCATCTCTCAGTATCATCTCTGTCTTTAATAGAGATATTTAATTCCTGACAAAGATAAGGAAATATAGGTTAAGATGTGAATTAATAATGTACAATAAAAATTGGTCATTATTACTTCCAAATCCCTAGGGAGAATTAGAGGGGAAATATTTAATCCTTCTAGTGAAGAATAGGAGTTTGGGGTGCCTGGATAGCTCAGTCGGTTGAGCAAACGACTTGATTTTTGGTTCAGGTCATGATCTCAGGGTCATGATATTGAGCCCCATGTCAGACTCCATGCTCAGTACAGAGTCTGCTTGAGATTCTTTCTCTCCCTCTCCATCTGCCCCTCCCCCTGTTCATGTGCTCCATCTCTCTAAAGAAATAAATAAAATCTTTAAAAAACAGAATAGGAATTTAAAAAAATAAGACAAGATTTTAATGTCAAAATTGTCTTTGTAACAAATTAATAAATAAAATTTTAGTTAAAATTCCCAAAGAATTTTTTTGGCAATTTACAGTCGTAATTTTAAAGTTCAGCTAACCTCCCCCCCCCCACAGATTCATGATAATTGTAAATGTAAAGGAAAAATATGTATCTTTTTGGAATATGCCAATTATGAAGAATTACCACCTTCATCTATGCAAGAGTTTATACACTCTGGAATTAGGGTCCTAAATCCACAGTGAGCAGGGAGGGCTGTCCTTGTTCATCTTTGTGATAATAGCCATAGCACACAGTGAGCACTTAGTGAATGTTAAATTGAAGATGACCTTCCTTTATTACAGTTTAAGCAAAGGTACATGATTGTTTATAGCTTTATGTAAAATCAAGGTAATCGTCCTTATGGATATATGTGTTGCAAAAAATATATATAGTTTAGAATCACCAGAGATTTGTGATGGACTTTTACACCATTTTGAAATTCAAGCAGAAAAGTATTTATAACTTAGAAGTGATTATTAACATTAAAACAGAATTTACGGGCGCCTGGGTGGCTCAGTTGTTTAAGCGACTGCCTTCGGCTCAGGTCATGATCCTGGAGTTCCGGAATCGAGTCCCTCATCGGGCTCCCTGCTCGGCAGGGAGTCTACTTCTCCCTCTGACCCTCCTCCCTCTCATGCTCTCTGTCTCTCATTCTCTCTGTCTCAAATAAATAAATAAAATCTTTAAAAAAAAAAAAACAAAAAACAAAACAGAATTTACTCCTGGGACCTTTTAAATTGGTGAATACCACAAGTGCATTTATGTGTTCGTTCTACAGTTTAAATACTTCACAAGGAGACTTGATTTGATTGTAGGCAGATATCTGAGAAGGAGAGAAGGAAAAAGGAAAAAAGGACACTTGAAGTTGAATCATCAAGATTTGAATATTGTCTTCTAAAACTCAAGTTAAATTACCTGAGTATTGTAATAGAAATCAGTTACATGGCTGGTATATAATATATAGAAATTTGACAGACAAATGTTCTCAGATACATCTTTTTGTGTTAATTGAAATTGACTTAATTTCACCCTCTTCTTAAAAGCTAAAAACATAGGGGCGCCTGGGTGGTTCAGTTGGTTAGGCAACTGCCTTCGGCTCAGGTCATGGTCCTGGGGTCCTGAGATTGAGCCCTGCATTGGGCTCCCTGCTTGGCGGGATGCCTGCTTCCCACTCTCCCACTCCCCCTGCTTGTATTCCCTCTCTCGCTGTCTCTCTTTCTCTGTCAATTAAATAAATAAATAAAATCTTAAAAAAAAAAAAAAGCTAAAAAAGTAGAATAGGGGCACCTGGGTGGCTCAGTCATTTGAGTTTCTGATTCTTGGTTTCAGCTCAGGTCATGATCTCAGGGATTGTGGGATCGAGCCCTGCCTCCGGCTCTGTGCTTAGCAGGGAATCTGCTTGGTGATTCTCTCCCTCTGCCCTCTCCCCCACTCTCTCTCTCTCTCTCAAATAAATAAATAATTAAAAAAAATAGAAAAAGGTCTTTTTAGTGCTTTGTGTTTGCTGCTCCCTAAGACGAGGACAGTGCTAATCATGCATGATTCATGGACTGGCAGCATCAGCATGATCTGGTACTTGTTAAAAATGCAAATTATTAGAACCTACCCTAAATCTGCTGTATCAGAGACTCTGGGGTGGGGTCCAGGTGTCTGTATTTCAACAAGCTTCCAGGCAATTAAGATGCATGTTAAAATTTGAGAAACACTGGCGTTTTGTGTGTCTAGCTCTTTCCCAAACTTCATGTTCTGGCATAAATGTTACCTCCTCAGAGAGGTCATCCCTGACCATCTTCTCTAAAGTAAAGCCATTTCAATCATTTTTCTTTTTTATTTAGTAATTTTAAAATTTTGAAATAATTTTAGATTTCCAGAAAAGATGAACTAATAAAAAAATTCCTATATATACTCAGAATATCTAATAGTTAATATTTCACTACATTTGCTTTATTACTTTTCACACACATGCACATACACCTATATAAATATTTGAGAGCAAGGTACACACATATTCTTTCTCTATCCCTAAATACTCGGTGTGCATTTTCTAAAAGCAAGGACAATCTCTTACATAACTATAGTATAATTATCAAAATCAAGAAATTAACACTGATATAACCATTTAATCAGTAGGCTCAATTACCTCATCACGTGTTTAATATCCTATAAAGCAAAAAGAAAAAGAGTGATCCCAAATATTATGCTCTCAGTTTTCACTGATAATTAATACAGGGATAAGAGGGGAAAGAATTGCTTCTTTATTAGCTATTAGGCTATTATGAAAAATACAATCCACACAATTTTTAATATTTCCTCTCTAAGAACCCAATGATAAGTTGCTTTCAGAGCTTAGTACCAGGAAAATATTTGTATCTCTTAAAAAATCTGTGCTTCTTCCACAGGATGGAAAATTTCCCTTTTTGTCCTGTCAGGAAGCTCAAAACTAATTTTGTGGCTTAAAAACCTTAACAATATTAGCTTTTTCTGCTTTTTCATAGTTTTGATATTATATTTCTGTTTTAACAGCAATCATCTATCCATTTATCTCTATGCGTTCTGTTGTGAGCTAGCTCCAACACTGATAGGAACAAATACAACAAATAATAAAATAAAAATAACATCTCCATCATTCTACATATTCTTATTGTTCTTTAAGCTAGAAAAATACTGAATTCCAAGGATTGCTTTGCATTTTAAAAATCTTTCTTACATGTTTATTGGAATTTGAAATTATCAATATGCCCTTTAAATTGACTTTAAGAATGAACATATAGAAATGGTCAAACAATTTAATGATAACTGAACAGTATTCTTTATCAATTGTTGCATGACATATTGCTGTGAAAGTTAGCAGCTGAAACAAAAATTATTTATTATCTTGCACCATTTTTGAGGGTCAAATATATGGGGTAGGTGGGTAGTTCTGGCTCACAGTCATCTCAAGATGGCCAGGGCTGGAGAGTCCATTTCTAAGGTTACACAGGTGGTTGTGGGCAGGCCTCAGTTCCTCACCACATAGGTGTCCCTGAGGACTACTCATGATGTGGCTGCTTACTTCTAATGCAGAAAGAGAACCCAAGACAGAAACTGCCGTGTTTTATAACCTAATCGTAAAGGTTGACAACCATCACCACCTCTAATTTTACAACAGTTTCAGCACTCAAAAAAAGAAACCCTAAAAATCTTTTGCTCTGTCAAAGACACTGGCAAGAGAAAACACAAGCCACAGATGGAAGAAAACACTTATGGAAGATTTATCTGATATTCAAGGTATACAAAGAACTCAAGACTCAGTGATAAAATGAACAATCTAATTAAAAAATGGGCAAAAGATCTGAAGAGACATATCATCAAAGAAGAAATACAGATGGCAAATCAGCATAGGAAAATATGCTCCACATCTTAAGTCACCAAGGAAACACATATTAAAAGAATGATGGGATACCAGTACATGCCTATTAGAATGGCCCAAATCTGGAACACTAAAAACACCAAATCCTGGCAAGGATGTAGCACAAAAGAAACTCTTATTCATTGCTGGTGCTTTAGAAGACACTGTGGCAGTTTCTTAAAAATACTCCAAGATATGATCCAGCAATTCTGCTCCTTGGTATTTACCCAAAGGAGTTGAAAACTTATGTCCACACAAAAGCCTACACATGGATATTTATAGCAGCTTTTTGCATAATAGTCAAAACTTGGAAGCAACCAATATGTCCTTCAGTAGGTGAATGGATAAATATACTCTAGTTCATCCAGACAGTGGACAATTATTCGGTGCTAAAAGACTATGAAAAGCCATGCAAGACATGGAGGAAGTTTAAAATGCACATTAATACACGAAAGAAGCCAATCCAGAAAGGATACACATGATATGATTCTAACTATATGATATCTTAGAAAAGGCAAAACTATGGAAACAATGAAAGGATTAGTGGTTGTCAGGGGTTAGACCGATGGAAGGGGGCCTAAAAGATATTTAAGGCAGGGAAATAACCCTGTATGCTATTATAATGTTGGATATATGTCATTGTACTTTTGTCCAAACCCATAGAATGTACTACAGCCAGAGTGAACCCTACTGTAAAAGTGTGGACTTCGGGTGATATCTCACGTGTACGTTCATCAATTGTAACAAATGTATCACTTTAGTATGGGATCTTCATAATGGGACATTCTGTGCCTATGTGAAGGTAAGAGGTATATGGAAAATCTGCACCTTTTGCCCAACTTTGCTGTGAACCTAAAGCTACTCAAAAAATAGTCTTTAAAAAAAAATGAAGCAAAAAAAGAAAGAAAAAGAACTTTGAACCTATTAGCAATTACTCACCATTCATTCCCTGCCACCACTAGCCCCTGGAAAGCACTAATTTACTTTCTGTCTCCTTGGATTTACCTATTCTGAGCCTTTCTTATATAAATCGAACTAGACGATATGAGCCCTATGTGTCTTCTTTCTTTAACTTAGTGGAATGTTTTGGAAAGTTCATCCACGTTATAGTCTGTATCAGTACTTTATTCCTTTTTATAGCTGAAGAATGTTCTGTTGTATTGAAATACCACATTTGTTTATCATTCCTCACTTTATGGACATTTGTTTCCACTTTTTGGCTATTATGAATAATGCTTTCAAAAACACTCATGTACACATTTTTGTGAGCAAATGTTTCCTATTCTCTAGGGTATATATCTAAGATTGGAATTGCTGGGTCATTTGGTAACTCAGTGTTTAACATTTTGAGGAACTTCCAAACTGTTTTAAACAATGGCCGTGCCATTTTATATCCCCCACCAGCAAATGTATGAGGGTTCCGATTTCTCCACATCGTCACCAGCACTTGCTATTGTCCATCTTTATAGAAGTATTATTATTCTTATTATACCCATCCAAGTAGATGCAAAGTGGTATCTCACTGTGGTTCTGATTTGAATTTCCCTGATGACTAATGATGTTGAGCATCTTTACATGTGCTTATTAGACATTTCCATACCTTCTTTGGAAAAATGTCTACTCAAAACTTTTGCCAACTTTAAAATTTGGTTATTTGTCCTTTTTTTTCTGTTGAGTTGTGCTATTTATATCTTCTACATACAAGACTCTACCAGATATATGATTTGCAAATCCTGTATCTCTAAGCGTTAGGGGAGGATTAAGAAGGAAGTAGAAAACAGCCTATCTTTATGGCATTTTAGTAATGCTACAAACCACTCCACTTTTACTTTCATGATTGATGATGCTACTGAGCACCCTCCATGAGATGACTGTACTTTCTTGAATCTCAAACTGTAGAGCATTCATTATGCTGTATATTTTTTACCCTGACCTAATATTGATGTACACTGTGTTTAATGAATCATATTTATCACACTCGGGGCTTGGCACAGGATGTGCTGTGTATCTTAGAGTCATGGTTCAAGTGGGAAATGAAGCAGGTGAGGTCTGGGAATAGGATTGGCTAGAAGGCAGGTGAGGGAACTCAGAACGGAAGGAGGAAGAGAGGAAGAGAGAAAACTTGAACTGGACTGTCCAGCTGGACTTTGCAGAGCATGCCAAATACTGGTGAAAACCAACAGTGGGCTCCTGCCATCTGCATGGTGGCAAAATGACAATGTCTACAAAACCGGAAATCTTCCCAGCTTCAGATTAGCATCTGAATCAATTTTCAACTGATGGTTGTAACAATTTCCCCAAGCGCTGAACCAATGTGCATATAACCAGAGCCAAACATTCTAAGCAAAATAAAAAAGTATTTATATAGACATTCTAAAGGAAATTACAAATGAAAAGTAAGAAGAGGAAACCATCCTATTCAAATTTCTGAACTAATTTCTTTGAAAAAAAAAAGCAAAATAATTAGACTTACACATGGTGTTTAAGCACTTACATTATAGCTTTTCCTTTGTGCCTGGCCTTGCTAATATTTCCAACATTTCAGGGCATATAATAATTGGGCAGGATATGTCCTCAGGCAGTGGACAAGCCTTGCCAGGCCACAACCATCCCAGCAAACACTGGTGTGGAGGCTCACTTAAGGTAGAGGAAGTTACTTGAGGACACAACACAGGAGGCAGCCAGGAAAAGTAAATAATTCCAAATATAACTAATTTATTGTGCAAACTGAAGTGTAAACACGGAACAACTATATTTTTTCTCAAACCACTGGTCCCAAATGCATATGTCAAATCTCTCTTCTTTACCAGGTGCAAGACCTCTTAAGAAGACCTTGGGTAGATTCCATAACTTCTGGGTCACTTTCATGTATTCACCTTCACTTATTTAAAATCCATCAAGTTTAAATTTCCATTGCATCTCCCATTCAGCTCTCTCCCTGATCACAGGCCAGGTTTAGGTCTAAGGAGCTTTAATTGGGAAGGGGCCTGGCCTGTGCTTATTTCTCATCTCAGAACAGCACCTAGGATTCAATATTTGGTTTTGGGATATCCCTTTTTCTTCCATTTTTCAAGGCATAATTCCCTTCTCCTCTGGTCTTGGGGGCCTGGGAGGGGGAGAGTGGAGGAAGGGCAAATTCTCAAAATCTAACTGCTTTTGTGTGGGTTGTCACACCTTCTCTGGCTAAGATGGGCCATCCACACATTCTCATGCCAGGCATCCAAAAGCTGGCTCTCACAGGTGACAATGTTAGGAGGACACTGCCAAATCAGCCAAAAACTCAGTGCCCTGACATGACTTGAGGTTGTCCAAGCCTCCTCAATACCCCTACTTCCTGAACCCATAGGATATCGCATTAGCTGTTTGCTGCTTTCCCAGTGTTGACCCCTCTTGGCTGGGGTTTCAGGCCCTCAGCTCATGCTTGGTACATGAGCTGGAAAACTTCACGTATCAGAAGTCACACATTGAAACAGACCAAGTCAGTGCTCACCTCAGGTACTCTTGAATCCTTTTTTAGTATTTTTCTGTGCCATCCCACCTCCTCCATATTTCTGAGTTGCTTTCAACAGCAACGCTGACTTTTCTTTAAAGGACTACCCTCAAGCTACCGGAGCCTACTTAAGTGCCAAGGAGTTTATTTCCCCTGGGAGGTTGTTAACCAATAAACTGTCCAGCAAAGGAATATGAATGCCCAGCTCTCTTAGCTCAGTTTGAGACAAATTAGAGGCTAAAACTCCAGAGCTTCTCTGCAGCATGAGTCCAAGCCCTACTCACTGTGGGACTTCTAGACCCTTGGTTCGCTTTCTCCTCTTCCCAGTTCTGCTCCCCCATCCTCACCCCCAACCCCAATTCCCTTAGTGGATTCCCCTGGGAGTACTTTCTTCATAAATCACTTACACATAAATCCTCACTCAGGGCCTGCTCCTTGGAACCTGACCTAAGAAACCTACCCTTGACAAACAGTTGGGTAAGAATGGGTAAGAATGGAGCTCTGCTCTTGATGCGTCATGATAGTTTTATGTGTCAATTTGACTGGATCACTCGGTGCCCAGATTTATGCTTATACATTACTTCTGGGTATGCCTGTGAAGGTGTTTTTGGGAAGAGATCAGCATTTGAAGGGGTGCACTGAGTAAAGCAGATGGCCCTCCCCAGTGGGAGTGGGAATTCTCCGATCCCATGAGAGCTTGAACAGAACCAAAAGGTGGAGGAATGGAGGATTTAGCCTCTCTCTGCTTAACTGCTGGAGCTGAAATATCAGTCTTCTCCTGTCCTCAGTGCTACCAGTTCTCAGGCCTTCAGACTATGCCCCTGGGTGTCCAGCTTGAGACAGGAGATGGTGGGGCTTCTCAGCCTCCATAATCACATAAGCCAATAACTTATAATAATTCTCTCTAGCTCTCTTTCTATCTCATCTCTGTCTCTGTCTATCTCTGTCTCTATCTCCTATTGGTTCTGTTCCTCTGCAGAACCCAGACTTAACACACCTCCTCTCTTTACCCTGCCATCTCTCTCTCTCTCTCTCTCTTTTTTAAAGATTTTATTTATTTATTTGAGAGAGAGAGAATGAGAGAGAGCGAGCACATGAGAGGGGGGAGGGTCAGAGGGAGAAGCAGACTCCCTGCCGAGCAGGGAGCCCGATGCGGGACTCGATCCCTGGACTCCAGGATCATGACCTGAGCCGAAGGCAGTCGCTTAACCAACTGAGCCACCCAGGCACCCTCTCTCTCTTTTTTTAAAGATTTTATTTATTTATTTATGAAAGAGACAGAGAGTGAGCTAGTGGGGGAGGGGGGCAAGGAGGGGCAGAGTGAGAGGGAGAGAATCCCAAGCAGACTCCCGCTGAGAGCGGAGCCCAATTCAGGGCTCAATCCCACAACCCTGAGATCATGACCCAAGTGAAACCTGAGTTGATTGCTCAACCAACTGAACCACCCAGACACCCCCCACCATCTCTTTTAAATTTTCTTTTTGTTTAATTTCTGAGACCTGAGTAGTAGTTATTGGCCCTTCCTCTCTCCCTTCCTTTCTGTTTTCCTCCCTTCCTTATCTTTCTTTTCTTTCTGTCTTTCTTTCTTTTTCTTTCTTTCTTTCTTTCTCTTTCTTTCTTTCTCTCTCTCTCTCTCTCCCTCCTCCTTCTCCTTCCCCTTCTCCTTCTTCTTCTTATCCTTCTTTCCTATTCCTATTCTTACTACCATCTAGAATAAGCCCTGTGAGGCCAGATTTCTAGTCCTTTCTCTCATAACACTCATGGAATTGGTGTGGGGGGGGCTAAACTGTTCCAATTTTTGATGGACTGGTTGTCTTGATAATGATGCCCCTTTCATTACTTAAAATGGTAATGTTATTAGTGCTAGGAGTGGGTTGCCATTTTTGATGAAAAAGGACGATGAAGGGGATGGAAAAGAGGTTTCCTGAAGGTTCACCTGTTCTGGATACAACTGACCAGGCTTCCTTGAGGACCCAAACTTCTGGCTTCCAAATCTGCCCAAAATAACAGTTCAAAGCCAGAATCAATTTCTAGAGCTAGCAGTGGAAACCAAGGCAGCCCCTCATGTCCTGCCTCTGACAAGCCACCAGCAGTTTCTCCAGTATTTACTAATGTGTGAAGCCCTGGAAAGTAGAGTAGAAAAAAGGGTGGGGGAGCTCATGACAAATAAAATGGTAAGGTGACTAAACAGCTAACTTTTATTTGGATTTTAGAGTTTGAGCCAGGTGATGCCTCGGGAAGGTGAAAGAAGTCTGGACAGCAGTGGGATGATTAAAATGGCTACGTTGGCAGGAGATGGTTCCCCCTGTCTCTGATACATAACATTTATGAATGAAAGTGCTCTGCATCCCAGTGGCTCTCCTTTTGAACTGGCTCATCCATTACTGGGGTAATGATTTTCCATCTGGGCAACAGCAAAGCCAAAGGCTTATTGCACAGGCACATAAAGTTAAAAAGACATTATGAATAAAACGTTGGCTCATGCCGGCTTTTGCCAACTCTTCTTCTGAGAAGATTGTCTGATGCCGATACGTGTTTATTACGCTTAATAATGTTTACATAATTCTTCCTTGAGCTCATTAGAGCTGTCAGATCAGAAGTAAATGTGTTCCCCCCTCTGTTTATCTCTAAAGACTTCGCAGTCAATAAAGCAAGATGAATGACATCCAGGGCGCAGACAGCGTACTCTCGGGCTTTGCAAATGCTGCCAAGTTAAGCCTTCGGTTCGGGTGGGCTCCTGGATTTTAGGACTGCATCTGATCAACCCCTTAGTTCTCTGAGCAAGAGTAGTGCCTCTCTCAACTTTACTGTGCTTGGAATCATCCCAGGAGCTTGTTAAAATACTCATTGCTGGGTCTTATCCCTAGAGATTTTGTTTCCATTGATCTGGGATGGGGCTCAGAAATTTGCATTTCTAGCAAGCTCTCCGGTGATGGTGATTCTGCTCTGGCATGGACCATACTCGCCCTGTTCTAGAGGTCATTTCAATCATCTCTCTTGTTGGGGGCTACCCATTGCCAATTCGGGGCTTCCTAGTCTATGCAATGCATTAGCAGCAGCGGCCACGACGGCAGCGAAGGCAGAAGCAGGAGCAGCCGCAGCCGCCGCGGTCGTCACAGCTCGCGTGCAAACTACACCGGGCCCGCGTGGTTCCGCGAGGTTGTCGGCCAGCGTGGGGGGGAGGGGCCTGAGCCCAAGGGCGGGGCCTGGCGCTCGGGGGCGGGGCTTGGCGCTCGAGGGCGGGGCGCAGGGAGCAGGCTCCCGCTGCCTGCTCTCGGCGGCGGCGGCGGCAGGGGCTGAGGGCACAGCCAGCGGGCGGCGCGCCGCGGACTCCGAGACAGCCCGCGGAAAGGTAAAGCCAGGAGAGCGCACTGGCGGGTCTTCCTGTCGGCAGCTGCTGTCCAAGTCCCAGAGCGTCCCCGGCGCCCTAAGCGGCGTCTGGGCTCCCAGGGTATTTGCATAGCATCCAAGGACCGCTGCTGAGCCAGGGTTTGGCGTGTACTGCGGCTGGGCCCGGGGCTAGGGGCTTGGGGGTCTGCAGCGGGAGCCTGCGGCCATCCCAGGACATCCGGACTCGGAGACTACTTTGCGCTGCGGTTCTCTTCCAAGTTCCCTTTATTGCTATTGTCTTAGCGCCTCCCGGCTGACAGTCTCCCCGGACTCCAGCTTTGTTCTCATCAGGCCAAACCCGCGGTCCCCTAGGGCGTGAACCCGGGAGTCGCTGGCAAGTGGCACCTGCCAGCCGGATCCGCCCAGGCTCCCTTGCTAGGTCCAGGGCTAGGTCCAGGGCTGTCCTGCACTGGGGACACCACGAGACCTGGAGCCCACAGGGGCAGCGGTACTAGCCCCACTCCCCGGTGTGGACTGGGATACCCGCTAGGGCGTTCAACCTCTGGGATGCGCGTGTTTTGGGGCTGGAGAAAGGGCTAGAAAAAGTTTGGAGCCTCGGTTGGGACTAAGGAGCCGGCAGCGCTGGGTTGCACATGGCAGGAGTTGGAGAGAGTGCTGGGGGCCTGGCGCCGGGCAGAGGGACACGGACAGAGGGAACCCTGGAGGCTGAGGTTACAAGCCTGGACTGTCAGCAGAGATGGGGTGCTTGTGAGCGTGTTAGCAAGAAAAGGACGGGTGTGATTGCAGAGAAGATGGGCGAAAAAGAGGAAGAGAGCTGTACTAGGGATATACGTAATTGCAGTGCACTTTTTTCCACCTTCAGGTATTTTGGAAAAAACTGTGCCATAGGATGCTTTCTTGAACCCTAACTCCTGGAGGTGGGATGGAGGTGGGGGGGGAGGGATAAGTTTCACCTAGCTCTGGAGCTGGCTTTGAAAGCGAACAGGTGACAGAAGACTTCTTAGTGTGTGTGTGTGTATGTGTGTGCCTGTCTGTGTTTGTGTGTGCGTGTGTGTGTGTGCGCGCGGCGCCCGCAGCGGCCAGGGTTGCTGGACCGCCCGCCGAGCCTCCCCCCCCGCCCCGCCCTGCGCCCCCTCCATCTCGCCACAGCGCTGTGAGTTTTCCTGTCACTCCTCGCCCGAGGCTGCCAGGCGAGAGGCTAAGCGATGGTCGCGGAGTGCAGCAGACAAAAGGGTGCACTTGGACGACCCTCCGAGGGCGAGGCGGCTGGTGTGTGTGTGTGTGTGTGTGTGTGTGTGTGTGTCTGGAGGACATCCCCTTCCTGCCAGCTAGAGAGAAAACGCTGGTAGCGGAGGAATGAGCTTGGAGCGGGAGAAAGGTGAGATGGAGCACAGGAGAAGAAACATAACGGGAAGAAGAAGGAGAGCAGAGATTTAAAAGCCTCTTGCCTGATTGGCTGTAAAATTATAAGTTAATCTTAAAAAGAGATGTTGGGGGTGGGGACCCTGAAGCTAAAATTCTAGAGAATGGGGGCACATTTAGTTTGATTAATAAAGGTATTGTAGTGACCGGTGTGCAAGTAAGTCTGAAACCTTCGCAGAAGTTTATTGCTGGTTTTAGCTAACCTCCTTGACACATCTTTCCAGCACCTACTCTGGAAGTACCTTTTGACTGTCAGAAAGAAGTAAAAGGCATATATACACAAATAAAACGCAACTAAAATGAAGTTTAAATGAAGCTTTGAACAGGATTAAATGGCTTGTGTAACTGCTGAATGTTGCTAAAGTACTGTCAGAGCTATAAAATAGCCAGACAAAAATAAAGGAAAAAATAATTGTAACAAGAAAATGAAAGCTTTCCAAGAACTTCCGTAATGAACACATAACAATTGATGGTATGATGCAGTAATTATTTTCGTATTTACGCCATTAACGATTGTAATTTAACGTTAATGTCCTGGTATTTTATTCCTTCCCATTTGCAGACAAAAGTGCATCTGAGACACCATCAGGGAGTAATTTGGTAATATAGAGTCATGAATAGAAAACACTAAACCATGCTCAGAACTCTGACAACATAAAGCGTGAGACAAAATAACCTCATTTGCTGTTTATTATCTGTCTTTATAATTCTGTTTACCATCATTTGCATAAATGAATAGCTAAATTGTATAGTATATCCTTTTTAGGAAAAAAAAAATACTCGATGCTTATAGATATACTGGGGGGTGAGACTAGTCGGTAATCCTTACATTAAGCAAGAAAAGGATAGAAAAAAAACTTTGTGGGATTAGAGGTCATCTGGAAATAATCAGAATGCAAATTCAACCTACTTTAGGCATCCTTATTTTATTTAACTTGGTGCAAGTAGTTTTTAACTATATATGTAATTAGTCGATGGGCAGACCTTAGACTTCTTTCCTAGCTAATCTTAACCAAACCAAACCAAAGTACTGTAACTTACATCATGAAGCAATTTTGCTAACCTGAAAAACTTTTTTTTTTTATTCAAACTTTCAAAGGGTACATTTTCTAAAATTGAGAAGGAAGAAATTTATTGGAGAAAGCTCAAAACAAAGTTCTTTCAGCAGAAACTTAAGTTATTAACATTCTGAGACAAACATCAGAGTTTGTACATTTTAAAACTATTGTGGATTATTTTAACTTTAGGATCTTTGCTAAAAGTGCCTTGCTCATATGATAAAGAGAACAATTAAGAACTGTATTAAAAAGGCTCTGAAGTAACATGCCAGCAAAACAGCTGAGCAGAACATGTAGTGGTTGGGAGGAATCGGTCAATCACATGAATGTTTAAAAAAATCCATTTATTCTTGTGAGGCACACAGAATATCACAATGATTGAATGCCTCTTTTCCTTTCCATACAAATACACTGGTTTCATGTGAAACAGCACAATTACTACCTGAGAGTGGATTCCATGTGGGAATAAGGACCTTGTATGTATTTTAAGCTCTGGGGGAAAAAAAACAACACAGTAAGTGACAAGCAAGCTGTGCATTATGGTGGAGACTGGTGATTGCATAAGATTAGGGCAAGTTCTTACAGTTTTGCTGGTTACAAACTTGGGAAATGCAACTGTGTGAACAAAGTGCATTTGAATACAGGTTTAATTACTCTCTTCACCCTTAAAGAAAATCACTGTTCCTCTGTTACCACTTTTATATTACAAATATTTCAAAGGCTCCCCGATTTCTCTATATTTCTATTTTTCTTTAAATCCCTGATCTGTAGACAAGTTCTGTTTTGAAGGCTAAAGTCTGACTTTGGGTTAATTCATTCATTTCTGTGACACATTTACTAAGTCTCTATTATTAACGAACAGATATTGCAGTAGGTGCTAGGGATTCAAGGATGGGTTAGACTCAGTCGCTGTACTTAGAAAGTGAGGGAGGCAGTTATTGGATAAATACATGTAATAAAATGCACTAAGTAGCAATCTATCCTAGGGCTTTGGAATGAGATAGAGTGGGCTCAACTTTCAGCTCTGCCTCTTACCAGCTGTGAGAACTTGATCAAGTTTTTAAACCTCTCTGAGCCTCAATTTTGTTATCTGGTAAATGAGGGAAATAATACCTCTCTAGATCACAGAGTTGTGAAGATCACATGTCAACATATCTTAATGTCTTCCATCTTGAAAACAAATTCTGAGTCCCACACTTCTCCACATCCCTCCCTTCATTTCTTTCTTCTACGTCCTTGTCAAATTTCTGGTGAGGCTTGTCTGTATAAGGTGGCTTCACTTTCTCTCTCCTTTACTACACATCCATCCTACTCCAACATGGCTTCTGCCTCCACCATTTAGAAAAGCAACTTTTATTGAGATCAGCAGTGACCACTATGTGGTCTGATCCAGTGAGCTACATTCTTACTCAAATGCTCTTCTGGGAGCATTTGCAAGAGTTGACTGGTCCCTCTTCCTTCATAAGTTGTATTTTCTTTTTTCTTTTTAAGATTTTATTTATTTATTTATTTGGCAGAGAGAGAGAGAGCACAAGCAGGGGGAGTAACAGGCTCCCCACTGAGCAGGGAGCCTGATGCGGGTCTCGATTTCCAGGACCCTGGGATCATGACCTGAGCTGAAGGCAGACGCTTAACCAACTGAGCCACCCAGGCATCCCTATAAGTTAACTTTTCTTGGCATGGGTGACTCTGGTATGGTTTCTTTGACACTGTACATCTCCAGTTTTCCTCCTTAGGCTTTTATTATTTCTCAGCTAGCTCCTCTTTCATTAGTCTGTCTCTGAATAAAGGTGGGATCTTTCTAACCTTGGGAATCTATCCTGGACCCTCTTCTTAGCTCCCCAGCCCCCCCCTCCCTTTAAGTAATTTCTTCCATTCTCATAGCTCTAAATCTTATCTATAGGCTAAGTTTATTTCTTTAGTTCATACCTGACCTCTGAGCTCCAGAAGAATCTATTCAACTATCTACTTCTCCGACGTTTCCCAAGCATCTATAACTTCTTACATTAGAAATTAAAATCTATATTTCTACTACCACAGTACACCAAATTTATTCTCCTCTCAGTCTTTCTCATTTGGGGAAATGGTGCTACCATATATCCAGTTGTGCATTTCAGGAACTTTACCCCTTTGCCACCAATATATTTCTTAATTCATCATGTACTTTGTGTTCTGGGTGGGTGTTTACCTGATATACACAGATCTGCCTCCTGGTTTTGGTGGTTTATAATCTGTGTCTGCTCTGATGCAGTGTTCTGGCCATACCAGCTGATAAGCAATTTTTTCACTGTTACTCCTGCTTGTATCTACCTGCTCTGTCCATTTCCATTTCAACCTCCAGAGTCCAGGTCAGTAACACCTCTTACCTATATTTTTGTCTGGATGTGATGCAGTTGTGTGTAAATTATTATTAGTATCACTCTTTAAAGTTAAATTGACTTGCATCCTTTTACATTCTGTATGGGATACATTTTACACAACTGAGCACTAGGAAGTTGGATGTCAATAAAGAAGGGCATCTTCTTTGCAAGGTATCCCACCAATTTAATACTGAGTGGTGGGATAACTTGTAAGGAGGAAGTCCTTTATGGGAAGGGAAATACGCTTGGTTGACTTCTATACTGAAACAACAAATTATGGAATTTTAGGTTGTCAACGTTTTGCCAAATTTGGAATATTTCCCTAGGTTTAATTTTAGGAAAATGAAGTAAGGTAAAGTTCTACCACTAAAGGAAGTAAGCTTAAGTAATTGTAATCTTTAATGGTCTGTCTCATTGTTTGTTTCTTTATATTTGACCAACAGAGGAGATTTAATCAAAAGCTTATCCAGAAACATAACTAAAAGATTGAGTATAAGTCATGCTAAATGTTGAAGTACAGATTTTTTGACAAATAGAAAAGGAAGGCAAAAATAACTGGATGAGATGAGATGTATAGTCAGTGGACTCTGGAATTGTTTGCTGTTCCAGCTTTGCCCGCTTTGGCTGGGAGTCCAGTGTTCTTAGCAAAACAGGCATCCTTGAGTCACTTCACTTTGTATTTAGTCCCTTTGGAGTTACGAAGTTTTACTTCAACAGGGTAGCAATGACATCCGTGTAACCATGTAAACAAGATTCAAATGATCGCTCCATGCTGTTCTTGGAACTCAAAGATCACGAAAAGTAGGAGTTTTAATTTTCTAGAGATAGAAGCATTTCCCTTTACAAAAGAGGGACAGGAATGTAAGAATTGGTTCAATTGTAAATACACTTCATTTTCTCTGGTAGTTTTACAGTGCTGGTCCTGGCTTTAACCTTCGATGACACTGGGCTGCAGGGTTGGTCTTCTAGGAATCTTCTTTACTTTCTTTCTTTCTTTTTTTTTTTTTAAGATTTTATTTATTATTTATTTGAGAGAGAGAGAGAAAGCAAGAGTGAACACAAGCAGGGTGAAGGGCAGAGGGAGAAGCAGGCTCCCCACTGAGCAGGGAGTCTGATGTGGGGCTCAATCCCACAAAGGCAGATGCTTAACTGAACCACCCAGGGGCCCTTCACTTGCTTTCTTTTTGCTCTCTTCCTTCTTGCTTCTCTCCCACTAGTATTTCTTTCCTTCTTCTTCAGTGCTTCTCTTTTTACTTCACTTTCTCTTAGTCCTTTGCTTTCTTACTCCCCTTCTGTTTTCCCTCATCCTTTGTCTTTTTTCATCTTCCTTTTATAAGCAAAACTGAACAGAATAGAAAGATGTACATGAGCTTTTGTCCCTGGTGTTACTTTGATTCTAGGATTTAATTTACCACATTGCCCCTGCCTTTTGTACTGGGTGGTCTTTGCATCCATCACTTCAAACTTATCTCCAGGATAGGTGAGATATCTTAAGGTTATCTTAAAATTCTTGCCTTGTTTCCCTCTGCCAACAAATGAACATGTAAGAGGTAGAAGAAAGGGATTGGTAAATTATTTTGTGGATCCATGCTACCAAGTTCTAGAGTGACCTTTTCCCAAGAAGTAGTCCTTATTCCCAAGAAGTAGTGATATTAAGGTAGCAAGCCTGCTTCCTGAGCCCAGATACCATTTTGGAAGATACATGTCCATCTTGACAATGATGATGACAACTAGAATAATAGCCTAAATGACAGTAACTAATATTTATTGAGTGCTTGGCATGTGCTAAACTCTGTGCTAAATGCTTGATACATTTTGTTTTGTTTATTCCTCACTCTCAGCAGGTCCATATTATAGGTGAGGAAACATTAAACAAGGGTAAATTACTTATGCAAAGGATGCAAGATTAAAATCATGGGAATGACAACTCCGATCTTCTGAGCTGTCATGCTCTATACTGCAGAAGAGACACGTCCTCAGCAACACCCAGGTTCTCTATCTATGAATATATTCAAGTTGAGTGAGCTTCTGGAATGCCCTGAAGCCATAGTATCTGCTTTAATGATATTTTTAAAGAATTGATGAGTGAGGGGCGTGGCGTTCATTCGTCCTATGGGCTCAACCCATATAGGTCAGTTGGGTAAATCTTAGGTTAGATATTTCATGGGAAAGCGTGGTAAAGGTAACTCATCATAGTCTGTCTCTCCAAAGTGGTTAGTGGGGAAGCCTAAAATCTAGTGGGATTTTTAGACTGGGATGGCATATACACCATAGGCTTCGGAAAAGAATTAAGAGATTTTAGTGGTTGCCTGCTCTTCTTTGTCTCTCTCAAGGCAATGTGCCTTTTAATTTGAAGGTACACATGTTATAGTCTTCAGTGAGAATGAATGCTATAAAACACTGGGTTTGAGCAGAGGAGAAATAAGAGGTCATTATGTAGGGGAAATGAACCTTGATCAAGGAATGAGAAAAAGGGAACCTCCTCTTTTGTAAACTGAGGTAGTTGCAATTAGTGTTCTCTTTGGCTCTTTGCAGAGCCCATGCTCCGTGATGTTATACACAGGGAGGGACTGAGTATAAAGGAGACAGCAGTTGGCATTTGGTGCTGAGTGTCTCACAAGGGATTCCCAAATGAATCCTGTGTTCTAACAAAGTTCATCACAGAACTTCGTTTGAATAACATGAGAACACGGGCAGTAAAAAAAAATGAGTATCCCAACAACTTTCTGATTGGTGACCTGGTTGCTCCCATGCCTCATATAGTAACTAGATTGCCCTTTTTCAGATGTCACTCAGAATACAACACTTACTGTGTGCGGGTCCTCCAGTGGCTTCCCACCTCTCACTCTTACTAAAATCCCAAGACCATACAGTAGCCTAAGAGACTTCATGATCTAGCCCCCTGTTATCCTTCTAACTTCATCTGCTGATTTCCTTTGTTGAATGAATGAGTGAATGACTCTTGAGTAAGCCAGGGAAAATCCAGGGTGCTCAGTCATATTGCTGAATAAATAAGGAAGGAGAGACTTACAGTTTTAATGGGGACACTGGAGACATGAAGGTTAGAAACGAAAGGCATAACAACAATTTAGTGTGTAGATAAATGAGGATAAAATTAGTATATCAGAACTGCTGGATGATGACCTAGAGTTTTCATCATTTATTTTTTCATTCATTTAATAAGTATTTATTGAGAATCTACTATGTACCAGGCACTAGTGTAAAGACTAGATGTCCATCAGTGAAAAAGAACGCGTGGCTGACATTCTATTAGGAGACAATAGAGTGGACACATAAAACTATAATTTTAGGTAACAATACATTTTATGAAGAATACTAGCATAGAGTTAGAGGGAGATAGGTTTAACTACGGATCCCATACCTTCCTGGTTTTAAACACTGAGTAATGTGGTCATCTGTTCCTCTCTCTCCTGTACTGAAAATGGTACTGCTCTCCGAGATGAATCCAGTTTAAACAGTCTTTTATTGAGTGAATATATTGTCTTATCTTCCTTATGATTTTTCCGCTAGTAAAAGAAGGCTGACTTTTAAGGTATTTAAAAAAACAGAGTTTGACAAAAGAAGGTCCCAGATTGATGGTCTGTGAATGTGCTCTGCATTTAATTTTAAAACTGTAGCAAATGTCTCACAGATACAATGGCAACTGTAGTATTCTTTTGATAAATAATTTAATAAAGAAGTCAAATTTAGAGTAGAGAGCTCTTTCTTGCCAAACATATCAATACATTCAACATTATATTTGAGAGAGTTAAAGAGACAATTCTGAAAAATTTAATTTGAAGAGGTTCAGTTTCCATGTGATTTATACACTACTTACTTAATTTTCTCAGTATCAATTTTGGCCCATTTATTTTTCGGTTTGTGTTAATTTGTTATGGCAGAGATAGAAAATGGATACAGGCTCCAAATCAATATGATTGGCTTAGAAACATAAATGATTAATGACAATGTCACATCAACAAAGAAATAATGATTGCTATGGATGAAGCATTCAGACGCTTTCTGATATTATCTACTGGGGTCGCTGGTGACCATGGGACCTGTTTAGTTTTCTATCACTGCCTTAATAAATTAACACAAACTTACTAGCTTATAACATCACAAATTTATTATGTCAGTTTCTGTAGGTGAGAAGTCTAGGCATGTATGCATGGCTGATACTCTGTTTAGGGTCTCACAAGACCAAAAAATTAAGGTATTGGCCAGTCTGAGCTTTTAGCTGGAAGTTCTGGGAAAGAATTTGCTTCTAGGCTCATTCATGTTGTTGGAAGAATTCATTTCCATTGGTGGTGGGACTGAGGTCCTCATTTCCTTGCTGGCTGTCAGCTGGGGATCATTCTCAACTTCTTAAGGTATTTCTTGGCTCATGGACCCTTCTGTCTTCAGAACCAGCAACAATGAGTTCGGCCCTTCTTTTGCTTCAAGTCTCTGACTTCTTCTTTTCCTACATCTCATCTACCTCCAAGCAGAGGAAGTTCTCTGTTTAATAGGGGCTCACATGGTAAGATTGGGCTCACCCAGATAATCCAAGATAATCTCCCTATTATAAGGTAAACTGATTAATAATCTTTTTTTTTTTTTTAAGATTTTATTTATTTATTTATTTGGGAGAAAGAGAGAGTGAGAGAATGCGGGAGTGGAGGAGGAGCAGAGGGAGAGGGACAAGCTGATTCAGTGCTGAGCTCAGAGTCAGGTGAGAGGCTTGATCCCACAACCCAGATATCATACCTGAGTTGGACACTTAACCGACTGAGCCACCCAGGCACTCCAAACTGATTAGTAATCTTAATTACATCTGCCAAGTCCCTTTTTTCAAATAGGGTAGCATATTTACCAGAATGACATCAGGGAGTGAAAGATAATGGGGGTCAAAATTTTGCCTACCACGGGGCCTATGAGATCTACCTCTGGGAATGTACTTGTCAGCTGGGACAGACTAGATGATCTGACTGAATTAATTGGAAACCTGTAACTTTTGGTGAAGGGAAGAGTGGTGTTATTTTAGTACATCCCATAACAGAGCCACTGCAGATTATAAACACCCATAGTATTAAATAAAACAAAACAAAAATTGATTATTTAATTTTGGAAGACATGGTCTCCAAAAAAGCAAGCTTAAATAAACAAGGAAACTTTTGTTTTTTGGGGTAGAACATTCAAATGCCTTCAAGAGTCCGAAGTCAGAAAGGGAGGCAGGCAGGAAGTGTGAAAATAGTAATAAGGGCTAAGAATGTGAAAGAAGGTAGCCGTAACTCAGCTCCAGGTACTTGTTTTGCTCTCGAGCAATTTCTTTCTTTTTTTTTTTTTCTTCAAAGATCATATTTTTAAGTGATCTCTACACCTGACATGGGGCTCGAACTCACAACCCCATGATCGAGAGGCATGGGCTCCACTAATGGAGCCAGCCAAGCGCCCCTCGAGCAATTTCTGCCTGGTAATGGCAAATATCTGACTTGAAATGAGGGCTTAGAAATCTGGAATTTTGTGTGACTCTGGATATCTGTATGAAATATCCAGGTTTTTTTTTTTTTTAATGCTGACAAAATCAAAATTAAAAATAATAGGAGCATGAAAACCTAATATATTTGAGATTAAATTTGCCTTGTGGGCTGCCAGTTGGCAATTGATAGTTTTACTCATACTAAGTAAAGTGCATGTTTGAGAAAAAAAAGTATTGAATCTGATAAAAAAATACTTAATTTAGGAATTGTCATTGACAAAGATATTAAAATACTCCAGTAGAGTAACATGGGGAAATTTTCGGTTGCTGCTTCTGGATGTGACAGTATGACTTAATGTTCTACTTATTTTAACCTATCTGGGAAAGAAAGGGAAAATAATTAATGCAACAATATTGTTTCTGGAGTGTTTGACTTTACATAAGTGTTTAAATGCCACTTTTTCTTGGTTTATACTTTTCAAGTTTGCACAAGCAAAAGGAATCCAGAAAGGGTGTGATGAATTATCGACTGAATTTTAAAGAGCATGAAGGAACAGTTTGGATAATTCAAGCACAGATCTCAATCTGGACAAATTGCATTTATCTTTAGTGTTAACCTTAAAAAGAAAAGCTGGTTATTTTACCAGTAAAAAATAGATTTATTTGGGAATAACAGAGAATTGCAATTTGGGACATGCAAGCTATGGCAAAACCATAAACAAGTCCAACAAAAGGGAGAGGAACTTTATTTTATAGAGAAGAAGGAGGCAGTTGGGAGGGGTTGTTTTGAATGAAAGTCCTTTGGAGAAAAGCAGCAGTTCAGCGTGATGAGAGTTTCACACTGACTGAGTCACAGGGTAGTGGATTTCTTGTAGGAGATGCAATGTACATCTTTACCTTTTGGGGCCCATAACTGATGATTCTTTCTGTTGAGATTCTTCTGTTAGGACCTGCAATTGACAGTCCTTCCTGTAATTGACCTTGCATGTATGGCTCCCCCTTCTAGCCTTTTGACTCCACCTCAGGAGGTTTCCCTTTATTAATTTTCACAAGAGATAGGGAGAATACCCTTTAAAAAACTGACTTCAAAGGAGAATTTATTTTACAATGTATCAAAGTGCATGAAGAGGCACTGGAGAAAATACATTCTACAGATTGAGTTTGAGGCTCCACCTGGATGGGAGTAGGGGGTGATAGGATTGTGGAATAGTTGAGAGCACAGCTCCATCAGTCACACTGAGTGGACTTTGAATTAGGGCTCTACCACTCACCAGACGTGTGGCCCTGGGCGAGGGGTATTTCTCTTCTCTGACGCTCAGTTTCCTCACCTGCAAAATGGGATCATTATCACCTAACCCTGAGACGGTTGTGAAGATTAAATGGACACATGCATGTAAAGCCCTGGGTTTTTTACGACATGATTCTAGATGGGGGCACCCAGGATTTCATCATCGACCATCCATTCTCATGCTGTAGATTTAAAAATGACAGAACATGCAACTGCCTAGATTGGAACAGTGCTTATCTGTCCCTTATTAAATGAAGTGGTAAATTTGTAAAGGAATGGAATAGTTAGAATTGGGTTCATCGCGTCCTGGCCCCTCGCTGCCTAATTTGAGGTGGATGGAGGGTTTTCTGTTTCCCAGAAGTTCCCTGTGCTGTGGTTTCATAGCAAAGCATTTGGATTTGGTGCCTAAGGACCCGGATCCAGGAACTGCTTTTACGATTTTCCAGCCAAGCCATATGAATATGGGCAATATACACATGTTCTCTGAGCTTTAGAGTCCCTTTGTATGAAAGAGAAACCCAAGTTTCCTAATTCACAATGAGTTTCAAAGGATTGCTTGAGGGATGTATGTAAATACTTTTTATAGATTTGGAATCTAAATGCTTCGTATTTGCTGCTATTCCTACTAGGCCACTTTCTTTGATCTGGCATGAGTAAGAGGGAAGGAAAATGTGACGATGACACCCAGCACAGCCACTACTGAATCATCAATAAGTATTTATGAAGCATCTATTCTCTTTCAGCTATCCTAGGTGCAGGGGATAAAAACAAAACAAACAAACAAATGCAAACCAATTACACAGGGCCTTTCGGAAGTCATGTTCTAGCTAGGAAGATAAACATCATAATACACACTGATTCAGATTCTTGCCAAGTTTTGGAGAGCAGTAGGGCGGTAGTGTGGGGGAGGAAATCCAGGAAGACACTCCAAATGAAATATCATTATAATATTTTTTGGCTGGAGATAGGTATCTGGGAGATATTCTTTTTTTTTTTTTAAGATTTGTTTATTTATTTTAGAGAGAGAGAGCATTGGGGAGGGGCAGAGGGAGAGGGAGAGAGCGAGAGAGGGAGAGATAGTCTTAAGCAGATTCTGCACTGATCACAGAGCCCAATGCAGGGCTGGATCTCATGACCCTGAGATCATGACCTGAGCCGAAACCAAGAGTCCCGACGCTTAACTGACTATGGCACCCAGGCACCCTCCAAGAGATGTTCTAAAAGATAAAAACAACCAAACTAAACCAAATGTTTCCCTATTTGCTTTCTCAAACTTGAGACACCGTGTATTTAACAGAATGAATCCATGGACATAGTCCCAGTTTTTCCATCTAAGGTCATATTTCTAAAAATATTATGTGAGATTTAAAAATACAATTAGAGGGGCCCCTGGGTGGCTCAGATGGTTGAGTGCCTGCCTTCGGCTCAGGTCATGATCCCAGGGTCCTGGGATTGAGCCCTGAGTCGGGCTCCCTGCTCAGCAGGGAGTCTCCTTCTCCCTTTCCCCCTGCCCCTGCTTGTGATCTTGCTCTCTCAAATTAGGAAAAAAAAGTAATTTACCTGCCATAGCCCTAATGATAACATCAACATAGATTGTACATAAAAATGTACACACAAACCCTGTTCTTCAGTCTTAGCACATGGCCAAATGCTTGTAATTGGTCAGAATTGCTGCTTAGATGAGGGCTACTGTAACCTTGGTAAGCTACAATAATGAATCAGAAAGTCCCTATTTAATGTAGGATATTCCAGAAAGTGTGTTATAATTTTGATGCCTGTAAAGTACTGTATAGGATTTTAGTAAGGTGAAGCTCAGAACTAGAGTTCAAAGAAAAAAAAATCAAACCAAATTTATAGTAACCCCTTACATCAAAACTGGAGGCTATGCTCATATTTTAGAGGAATAGAAAAATTAGACCAATGGGAGGCAAGTTAATTATGTAACTCTAATCCTAATAGTCTTTTTTAATATAGCAAATAACAATACAGTAGTTTACTGTTAATGAAATCATTAGCAAACATTTTGTAATTATAAATAGGAGTTTTATACTGATTAATGATAATGGTTGTACAGCAGGGTTAGAAAGTATAGAAATTCTAGAAATTGTTATTTTGAGCTTATTCATGCATACATTTGGGAATTTTATATCTATTGTCCGTTACATTATTATGTGGAGCTAATACATAAAATTATATATGAAAGGTCCTATTAAAATATGGCACTTTTGGAGTTTTAATAATCAGAAGACAGCAAATATATTCCAGGACCCTTGTTTTTAATTGATGCAGTCTGTTTTTGTGCTCCAAAGGCCTAATGATGCATTAACAGTTGTTCGTTTTTGTTGGTTCGATTTTCTATTGAGCAACATTCCTGAGAGTAATAGAATGAAGTAGGGAGGGACAAGATTGAGGACTGCCCAAGACTGGCTACAGTTATGGAAATAAGCAAATGATGGGAAATAATTCAGGTTGTTTTCATTTTTAGTTCTTATCAGAGATTCATTGTATTTAGATATAAAGCGTGGAAACCATCCCATTATAAATTCAAAGCTATAGTTAGATCAGCATATTAAAAAGTACTTTAGAATGAAATTATTTTAGCATTTTGAGTTCTTTATTTTCCTTATAGAATAATAAATGCCAATTGGGCTGCAAATTACAGAGGATTATCTTCTCTCCTTTTAAGAGTTAGTAATATGGAATATTATTTTGTGGGGGCATTTGATTTGGGGATTGAGGGAGTGACCTTATTAGCACCAGACTCCCTTGGCCAATAATCTCATGACTATGAGATATATATTAAATCCTTTTCTATTTATATTCTTTGGCAGGCCATTATTCATTGTTACTGTGGAAATTTTGTTAAGTAATAGTTCTCTTGAGAAATCATGGGTGCTTTTTCGAGGTCACGATTTCCTATGAGCTGAAAGAGTAGGCCATCCATCCTCTCTTCAGTTAAGAATCCATCCTGTACCCATTTTCTTTAACACGTGCTTTATTTGTAAGGTTTCTGACATTCCTTTCTTCCGAGAACTTAAGAGTGATATATCACACTCTTTATTTTGTGAAGTAAAATTGATTAGAGGAAATAATAAACATAACTCTTTAAGCATGAAACTCAATATATTTTGAATACTGGGCTGGCCTGCCTCAGCAGCCCATGCAGCCATTCTCCAGAGAATGCTGGGCTGTGCCAGAGGCCTCCCAGTAAACAGTCCTCACAGGATTTCTTCTTATGGCAGAAAGAATTTCACCCTTGACCTTTACTATTATTGTTTTGCTCTGACATGACAAAAATCCATCACTTCTAGATATTGATACCCATTCATTGCTGTCAAGTTATTGCCAGAAGGGGAAAACCAGCTAATTTGGGGTGTGTGGGGTATATGTGTGTGTGTGTTTGTGTGTGTGTGTGTGTGTGTGTGTTCAACATCTATCTAGAGGTTTTAATGGTAGCCATTTTTTAAAAATTGGATTAATTGAGCAATGCTGCGGAGTAGAGGATCACATATTATATTTTACTGAATTTCAAGGGTCACATGAAGGCAGCTCCCGTTTCTAAATCTGTGACACTTCAAACAATTTGTTCCCAGACAGAAGTCGACCTGAATGGATGAGGGGACAACAGAAGGCGGCAGGTAAAGCATGTATTTTAAAAGATAGGGAAACTTCATTTCAGATCTTATCTTTAGTCCTTCTAAGCTGTGGGACCCAGACAAGTTGCTTCACTGTTCTGAATTTGTTTGTTCACCTATAAAAGAGATGCAGTGGCACCTACCTGTGAGAATATGTTGAATTTACATAGGCAAAGTACCTGGCACTTTATACGCTCATTATACTGAGTTCCATCCGCTCATTTCCTTCGTGGGCACATGTAGATTTGAATCCGATATATACCTCCTTACTGCTCATCCAACAGCAAGGTGGTAGATCACATCAGCATGAAAATTAAGTAAGTGTTTTATTTCTCTAAGTAGGGTCCTCACATAAGCAGCATCACCCGGGAGCTTGTCAGAAATGGACACCCTCTGGCCCCACCACAGATCGGCTGAATCAGAACCTGCAAGCCCCCCCCGGGGGATCGCGTGCACCACGAAGTTTGAGAAGCACTGACGTCGACCATGATATTTCTCTCCTGGCAAAGTCGAACTGTTGTGCTATTTGCTGTTCATTTTTTTTCCCACCATTCACCTGTTGTTTTGGTGATGTTTGGGGAGGAGAGGTATTCTCTCGGCACTGGTCCCTTGGGGCACATCTGTGTGCGCACCTCCATACACGTCAGTGGAACGTCCCTCAGCAGAGGGCCTGGCACAAGTAGAAGCTCAATAAATGTTTATTGAGTGAAATAAAACAGCCCACAGTCAGACAGGCAGACTCTCCCATCTGTTCTGCAGACGCACAGCAGCTCTAGAAGGGCCTGGAGAGAGATGAATGTGCTTGAGGTCTTTGCCAGGAGGCATTACCCATACCCAGTGGGGAGGAGGGGTTTGCTCACTGCTGTTCTTGCCAGGAGATCTGCTGAGGTTCTGAAAGCCTGTCAAATGTGTGCAGCCAGAACAAAGGACAGGGTGCTTCCTTTGAAGCTTCCTGGCAAACCTCATGCCACAATGCTTTGGGAGCAGTTATCTTTGGTGCTAGTCTTTTTTGCTCACGAGGGACAAAGGAGTAGGTACAGGGGCAGTGCACCATGGTTATATTTTCCTTACCCCTGTGACTAACTGGCCTAGGTCTCAAAATGTCTCTGTTGATTTCACACCGTGACGCTGCTGGTTGACAGGTGGGCATGGGGTATGGTGGCTGTAGGGGAAGCTGGGAAGCTGATGTTACCCAGTGAAAGGTGGAATGGCTGGAGAAGAGCTTGCTCTCTGGGGCACTGTGAGACACAGGAAGCTGTGGCCTCTTCAGAGTTTGGCAAATGAATTATACTACCATGGCCTTGGACAGATCGAACATGGCACCTTCCTGGTCTATCAAATTGCAATAAATATATTGAGATCAGGTTTTGTTGACCTAAACCCAGAGTATATTTCCATGGAGTTCACTCTGAAGTCCCTGGACCTGTGAGATCTGGAACCTGCTTCCTCAGTGGTTAGTGCTCTACCACTCCTCTGTTCCTGCTCCCAAGGCCAGTCTTGGCAAAACTGTCAGGCAGGAGGCTTCTTTTTGGAGCCATCTCACCTCATTTTCTGACTCTGCTCAGTTTTAGAAACCTGGTGAACTCAGAATGACAAACGTCCTCCTCTTCAGCAAACTCCTCCTCCATCCTCGCTGCAAAATCTCTCTCCCTGTTCTTCTGTCCATCAAACTCCCATTTACCCAGTGCAGCCAATCCCAGTGTGGAGTTAGGAGGAAAACAATGAGATTAACATATATTCAAGAGTAAAATCTCCCCTAATCCTTTTAAGGACATCTTTCTTTTTTAACCTGGATGAAATCTTTATTCATGGGAATTTGCAATGATCTGAGTGACATTTAAAGAAGTGTATAGCAGATTTTTAGGTAAAGGAGACATTGATCAGTACCATCTTTTGGCTAATAGCACCTACAAACAGACAAATGCCCCTATTTCAGTTGCTTAGTAAAATCAACTTTAGGGAATAAGTGTAATGGCAGCATACCTGGGCTGAGGAGGTAAGAGGATTGCTCCATGCACTCTTTCAGGGACCCAGGATGACAGAGGCTCTGCCATCTTCCATGCCTGGTTTGCTAGATGGCCCCGGGGTATTGGCATCCATTTGGCAGTTGGGGCAAGAGAGAAGATCATGCAACGGGGCCGGGGCGGGAACAACTCATGGGGTACAACAGCAGGAGGTGTGCATGACTTCTGCTCATTTTCCATTGTCAAAAATTGAATCACGTGGCCATGCTCATCTGCGAAGGAGGCTAGGAAATGCAGCCTCGCTGGGTGCCAGATTTGGTGATCATCCATTCATCCTTGCGGCTGTATGTGTAGGAAGTGCTCTGTTCCTTTTTTTCCTTTCTCCTGCAACTCCTCAGAGAGGTTTGACATTCCCTCCCCCTCCTGAGAGGCAATTCTCTGCAGCAGAAAGCCCCCCTCCACCCACCTGAAGAACAAAAATAGAATCTTGGCATGCCACATTTTGATGGTTGCCAGCAGTTAATCCAGACTCAATTTCCTGTATTTCACAAGGATGTTGTGAGAATTAATAAATTATTTTAAGTGATTATCATCCCTTTGATCATTGTCTTTGTCCTGTGCTATTACGGTTTATACGATGCAGGCACAGACTTATACAATACCTCAGTTAGAGGCAGAGTGCTTCTTTATTATCCTACCTACCACAGGAGGAAGCGGAGATGCACATAGGTCAAAAGACATTTTTTTAAAAAAATTTTTAAAGACTTATTTATTTATTTTAGGGGCAGCTGGGTGTCTCAGTTGGTTAAGCAACTGACTCTTGATTTGGGCTCAGGTAGTGATCTTGGGGTTGTTAGATCAAGCCCCGCATGGGGCTCAGAGTCTATTTTTCCCTCTCCTTCTACTTCTCCCCTGCTCACTTGCTCTCTCTCTTTCAAATTTATTTATTTATTTATTTATTTGTTTGTTTGTTTATTTATTTAAGAGAGAGTGCAGGGAGGGTGTGCAGAAGGAGAGAGGGTCTTAGAAGGAGAGAGAGTCTTAAGTAGACTCTGTGCTGACCGTGGAGCCCAACTCGGAGTTCGATCCCACAACCCTGAGATCGCAGCCTGAGCTAAAACCAAGAGTCCTGAGGCTTAACCGACTGCACCACCCAGGTACCCCTAAAAGACATATTCTGTCCAATGCAATAAGGTTTCTCTTGCATGAAACACCCTTTCCATTATTATAATTTTTAAAAAGCTAGAATTTTATGGAAAGAAAAAATAAGACAAAAATGATTGTATGTCTTTTTTTAATTTGTGTGGTGGCTCTGGAATCTGCCTGCTGGGTGGCTTTGGGCAAGTTAATTAGCTACTCTGTGTCTCAAATTCCCTAATCTGTAAAATGGAACAAATCACCTCTTGGGTTGTTTGTGGAGTAAATAAGGTAATGGATGTTAAGTGTTTAAGATAATGTCTTGAACACAACATGTGCTTTGTAAATACTAGCTATTACTATTTTTTTAAAAGATCTGTTTATTCGTGAGAGAAAGAGAGCGAGCATGCATGAGTACTATATATGTATATATATATATATATACATATATATATGTATATATATATATATATTTTTTTTTTTTTTAATTCCAGGAGAATTGGTATCTAGTACAGGGAATCCAAAGAAGAAATTATAGGGTATGTGGCCTTGTGTTCCTGGCAAAAGTGAAGTGGAGGTAGAAAATGTGACAGCAACAATACCTATTTGCAGAAGGGAACATGCTGCTTTTTAGTAAGCTATTCAGATAGGAAGCAAACCTTTGGATGAGCCACAGCCAATAAATGCTGCCCCTCTTGGGAGGTACAGAAACTTTTGCAAAGAGCACAGATTTCTAGGGCTGCCTATGGGCACTGACAGTGTCCAGATTTCCTTAGTGGGCTGTGGTGACTTCTTCCCCTGAGTGGTTGCATCCCTGGGGAGACCAGAAGACCTTCTGTTCCTTGAGTCAGTGTACATGCCCCTTCACGGTCAGCAATGGAGTTTTCTGTTCTTGGTGCTGAAGGTAAGCTGTTTTAGCCATTCCGACCAATGAATCTATGCAGCTGTGAGAAAACAAACTTTCTTCTTCTAGGGTTGAAATTTGAAAAAAAGTAAAAAAATAAAAGGAAGAGAAGGGCATAGAATCCAGGGTGAGGGGATATTAAGCAGTTGTATTTATATATAAGATTCAGATTTAATAACCTCCTAACAGTCCCTCTGTCAGTGCTTCTCCAACTTTATTGTGCAAACAAATCACTAGGAGATCTTGGTAAAATATGGATCCTGACTCAGCTGATCTGCGGTGGGGCCTGAGATTCTGCATTTCTAATAAGCTCCCATTTGATTTGGATGCTGCTGGTCCAGGACCACACTTTGAATAACAGAATGCTACATTGCTTTGTTGTTGGGGTTTGGTTTTGTTTGGTGAACAGGGTATCGAATAAAAGTAGCTGTTTCTCCCAGAATGGAGAAGCTGGGACCCTTCAGAACAGTGGTTCACCAAGTGTGAACCCAGTAAGTCACCATGTACATCACTGGGGAACGTGTTAGGAAGGCAAAATGTTGGGCCCCTCCCCAGATTTTCTCAATCAGATGGCCAAAGGATGGGCCCCAGCTGTCTGTTTCCAAGCCCTGGGGGTGATTCTGACATAAAGTTTGAGAACAATTGCAGGAGAGCAGCTGACCCTGGCTTTGAAAAGTCTGGTGATCGTATCAGCAATCCTACAGAATGGCTCTAGGCTCGTAGATCTTGTCTCCTGGTCTCTTTCTGCTCAGTTTCAAATTGGATTCCTTGGGTTATTACATCCGAGTCATTAAATTCTTCAAAGTTTAAGCTTTTTATATGAATCCTTCCATCCTTGTTCTGCATTCTTTATGTGGGGACCACACAAAAGCAAATGTGCCTCCAAAATAAAGCCTGGGACATTATTTCAGGGTGTAGTGATTTCCAAGTGGCTGTGAGTCTTAAGTCTCTGCTGAGAACTCCCTTTGGTTGTGGTATTGGGACCAATTGTCCAGGTTGGCTTGAAACTGAGAAGTTTCCCACAGCGTAGGACTGTCAGTATTTATACCAGGTCCCAGGTGATGGGTCACCCTAGTTGTAGGCTATTGTTGTTCCAGCTTTAAAGTTGGAATCATCTGGAGATTCTGTTAAAATGCAAGGTCTGCTGATTCAGTTCTTCTAGGTTGGAGCTGGACAGTCTGCATTTCCAACAAGCCCCCAGGTGACATCCTGCTGCTGATCTGTGGACCACACTTGGGCACCAGGGCAGTATATCAACCTTGGGATACAGAGCTGGCCTACATGCAGATAAATCAGGGTATCCCATAGCCACTTATACCAAAGATGGGCTCCTAGGCCCTGACAAAGTCAAAGAAAATTTTGGAGCCATCTACAAAGCTTTAGAATTGTGGGTTTTGCCTACAAAAATATGGTATCTACACATCTCTACCTTTTTGGACTGTGGTTCTTTAACCCATCAAATCCAATACCCTTTATAAAAAATTGTTCTTTATAAGGGCAGGTGACTGCTGTTGGCCCATGAATAGAACATTGTCAAGCTTGCTGTTTTCTCAGTTTGTGTTTGGATACTACTTACTAATTGTCCTAGTTTGGGCTAAGCATCTGCACATGACCTGGGTATATCTGTCATTTTTGGTCTTGTCTCTGCCTCACAAATGGTTCATCTGCCCTTCAGTTTTTACAGCTGTGGTCGACCACAGGGTCTTTTGCTATTTGCAGGGTTTCTGCTTTTCAGCATAATGAGTTTTGCTTTATCCATATCCCGCTTTACTAATTGCAACACAGCAGCACATTCTATATCCCATCTGTTTCCATGATTGATTGTCTTTTACTTCAGAGTGTCCTAGAGAGTTATTAAGAAAAAACCAGGCTTCAGTGTGACCTTTAAGATCATCATAAATTGTGTTTGTATCTAAGTATACTAGTCTACACATTAGGACCACCCAAAGCACAAGAGATAATTTATTTGCTGTTGACTATGTGATTTCTCCTTACTCTTCACTCTGGACAGGCACGCACTGAGGCTTTTTGCCTTGTTGTGTCTTCTTTCTGCTTATATCCCCCCATAATTAGTGTTCTTATCTATACACTTAATCTTTTCATTGATGGAGACAGAGAGGTGGTGCCTATGGCAGAGCTTAGTAATGCCTCTTAAGCTGCTGGTCATGAGCTTCTGGTAATGTATAACGTTATTTTGATGTATAGTTAATTCTCATTATTCATGGTAGTTATGGTCTATAAAAACACCTCAAATCCTGAATTAGTGAATACTGAACAGTTGCCTCTAGGAGAAATACAGGATTAGGTTCTTGGTCTTATGGTCACAACATTTTCATCGGCTAATTAAGTGCATAACCTTGTGTTACATGTGCTTCTGTTTATTTTTTATTTATTTATTTATTTATTTATTTATTTTAAAGATTTTATTTATTTATTTGACAGAGAGAGACAGTGAGAGAGGGAACACAAGCAGGGGGAGCGGGAGAGGGAGAAGCAGGCTTCCCGCTGAGCAGGGAGCCCAATGCAGGGCTCGATCCCAGGACCCTGGGATCATGACCTGAGCCGAAGGCAGATGCTTAACGACTGAGCCACCCAGGCACCCCACATGTGCTTCTGTTTAAAGACAGCTTCTTAAATATATATTGTTGATTAATTAACATTGAACTCATGGCCAACAGCACTGAAACTCATGCCTGAACAAAGCTCATCTAATATGTGTATTTTCTCTGTGAGATACTTCGCACCCTTTTTGTACTTACGACCACTAGACCGCACAGAGCACTGGGATTGGGAGCCATTTTGGACAGCAAAATCAACCAAAAGCACACAGAATGTGAAAATCATGGCACTAAAAAGACCATGAAAAGGATATTTGTTTACTGTACGGGAGGGGAAACAGGAAGGGAGAGTGTTGCCTGTGTGACCTCACCTGATGTGTGCATACGGAGGCTTGAATTTTGGCCATATTCACAAATGACCTTGAAAGTGCCACAAGTATTGATTTGGGCGTTACAATTACAAATAAATTTTAGCAAGGAGGCAAATTCACAAATATGGACTCTATGAATAATGAAGATTGACGTACATTGTCATATAACCATACTCTTCATAGCTGTCTCTGTTTAGTCTATGAAAAGGCAAGAATTCATTGATTCTACTTTTCCTTAGAGGGGTAAAGGCATTTGCCTTCAACTCTTGAGCAACTGCTGGAAGCATGTTGGTAGAGGCCTGCCTTTCATGTAAGTAAACATACGTCATCACTTTGGCAGTGCCTTAGCATATACAGCATGTCTATACAGTATATACAGTGCCGTCATTTATGAGCAAACATGGCATCAGGCTTTTTTCAGGTACCATGCATAAGGCACTAAGGCCAGTGCATGGATCCTTGTGGTTCAAGGAGCTTGCAATGTCCATGAAAAAGGAGGCTCAAATACAACATGGTCAATACTAAGAGCTTAATAGATAGTATAGACAAAAGGTGTTAGAGAATTTCAAAACCACCAAGGATTGGCTAGTTTTTGTCTTCTGTTAGAGCATAGTTCCACATCTGTCTTTTTACCATAGTGTCCCAAAGCCTAGCATATAGTAGGGGATCAAAATTATTTATTGAATGATCATGGAAGTGTTTGAGCTGCTGTCTTAGGGCCTTACATAGATCATTTTCCCAAACTCTGCTTGATAAATTTCCATGGGATATTTATCAAGTAGAATTACATTTCACAAATCAATTGATTATACTTAACACTTGTAGACTTTTAGCAGTCTAGCACATAGGAATCACCTGGGGGAGATTATTACAATGCAGATTCTGATCAATAGGTTAGGGGTGAGGCTGGAAATTCTGTATTTAGTTTGCCTCCCCTCAAACATTTTATTATAATAAAAATTCAAATATATAGGAAAGGCTAAAGGAATTTTACAGTGAATATCTATATATCCACCATGCATATGTTACAATGAACATTTTACTTTCTTGGCTTTTTCACATACCTAGCTATCCATACCTTTACTCATTCATTTTCTCATTCATTAATCTGTCTTTTTTAATGCATTTCAAAGTAAATTGAAGACATCAGTACATTTATCCCTCAATACTTCAGCCTGCATAACTTTAGCTAGAGTTCTCTTTATGTTTCTGGACATGACTTTTTAATTGGTTTGGGTAGCAATTTCTTTATGAATAAAATTATAGGGTGGAGCTAACCTTTCAGGTGAAATTTCTGTGGTTTTGTGAGGACTTAATGCCTGGCTTAGTTAGAGGGCTTAGAATGTGGGACAAGTTAAGAATAGCCCTATGTGTTGAACCTTGGTCCAGGAGTGTTTTATTGGAACACAGCCATACTCATGCATTTGTAGTAGTTTCTCACTGTGCTTTCATGCTGCTGTGGTGGAGGTGAGTAGTTGTGAGAGAGACCATATGGTTTTTAAAGGCCAAAATGTTTACTATCTGGACATTTGAATACATTTGCTGATCCCTATTGTAAAGAAATCAAAATTATTATGCAGACTGGGAGGGATCTGGAAATTAGAAGAATGATAACTAAAAAAAAAAAAATTGGCAGAGTTGGCAGAGGAGAAGGAGATAACCTAAGTTCTAGAGAATTCAGATGTAAATGCACCTCTAAATAAGATTCCTCTCTAAGGTCTGTTTTTTTCCCCCCGCTATTTTTTCTTTAATTGAGAAAGGGAGAAACAATAGTGATTCAAGGTGCATCAGTCAAGTTATGCTAATGTGGGCTGTAACAAATGGACCCCAAATCCCTGTGGCTTTCAACAGCAACTCTGCTTGCCCTCTATAGGTCACCTTTGGTTCTGCTCCATGTTGTCCTCTTTGGACTCAGGTGACAGAGCCTCCACCATCTGGGCCAGTCTTGTGATAGTGGAGAAAGAGAGAGACAAGACTTTAACTGATTCTTAAAGCTTCTGCTTAGAAATGACACATACCACTTTTGCTTACATTTCATTGGCCAAAGTAAGTCATGTGGGCAGGCCTGGGTTCAACAGGATGGGGCTCTCTAACTCTCCTCCAGAGAGAGGAAGCACATGAATATGAACAATAGTGCACTCTTCCTTACAGGGTAACACAGTCAAGAGATTTTTGTCATTGTTTAAAGAGCTTGGCTTCACTGTGCTTGGAGGCAGAGGGAAGAAACACAGAAAGGAGTGTTTTCTGAATGATAAAGATCCCCTGCTGTTACTTATGGTAGGGGCAGATTTTCAGCTGGGTTTTGTGAGGTTCTGGGTATGTGGGTTAGACCTGGGAGTCCATACTAGCCCAAGTTAATGATCTAGCACATACAAATCATGGGGGGAGTTTGTTACAATGCAGATTCTGACCTGTAAGTTAGGAATGAGGCTGGAAATACTGCATTTCTTACAAGTTCCTGGGGGATGCTGATGCTACCAGTCTGTGGACTATACTTTGAGTAGTGACAATGATTTTCATCACCAGATCTTCTAAAACCAAATGGGGAAACAGGTATTCATTAACAAACCATCTGGATCAAACAGGTGAAATAATGAATCCGAAGGGAATAAAGGTACCCAATCGGGAATGTTGAACATTTTTGGCCATTGTTCAGAGCATCTCCAAGGCAGAGAAGAACCAGGTATCAAGAGAGCAGGGTGACCTTTCGAATGTTGATGAGGGGATCACTTGGAGTCATGACTGGTGGTAGGCGACTGGGTAGACCAAGAGGTGTGGCCAGAGAAGAGTGAGTTATAGATTTTGAGCCAGAGCAGTACCACCCAGTGACTTTGGCCATCACCATTCTATCAACAGCCTCTTCATAATGGAATGTGAGTCAGAGGAAACATCAATATTTTTTAGTCATAGATGGGACTTCAGAAACTAGCAATAAATGTTTTCTGAGCACTCAAACTGAATAGCGGTTTTGTCAGAATTCATATCTTTAGATAGTGGCAGAAGATTCAGTACAGTTAATAAAAACCGTTCAGAAATTTCATCGCTATGAAGTATGTTTCATTTGAGTTTTGATTGTCGTAAATATCTTGCTAGTTAAATTGGAAGCAACACTATAACTTTGAGATTTGATGTTGGAAGAGAATATTTTGAGGTGAAATTGGTCTCCAGAACTTCAGTATTGTTCCTTCAGAGGAACATCTGTAGTTATTAAGAACAATTGATTTTATTGTTTATTGATTCTTCTTTTTAATAACATTGACAGAAGTGTTTTGGCCATGATTAGCAAGATAAAGCCCATGCATATACTTCAAATAAGTCTTGGCTTTTGTATGAATCACTGTTGTATTTAGGTTTTGTGTCCCTCACATCCTGCATTGAATTCAGACTGCCACCTGCTTGCTAGGATCCCATGGGCAAATGTTTAAACTCTCTGAGTTTTATTTCTTTATTTGTAAATTATGGGTGATATCTTATTGTGTTAATGATGGGCTAACAGTAATATATTTATTTTTATTTTTTTAAAGATTTTATTCATTTATTTGAGAGAGAGAGAGCATGAGCAGGGGGAGGGGCAGAGGGACAAGCAGACTCCCCGCTGAGCTAGGAGCCCCATCATATGGGGCTCGATCCCAGGACCCTGAGATCATGACCTGAGCCGAAAGGCAGATGCTTAACCAACTGAGCCACCCAGCTGCTCCAAGGCTAACAGTATTATATTTAAAGGATCTTACACAGAGTAGGCCCTCAATGAATGCCAGCTGTAGTTTTATATTTGTGGTACAAATTTGAAATTACTCTTATTTCAACATTTAGAGTGAACTGTGTATATGGCTATGGTAAAAAAAATAGGCAAGAGCAAATATTGGACAGGATATGGAAAAACTGGAACCCTCATACTTTGCTGGTGGGATTTTAATATAGTACAGCCACTTTGGAAAACAGTCTGGCATTTTAAAAAAATGTTAAACATAGATTTACCATATGACCCAGAAATTCTACTTCTAGGAATCTACCCAAGTGAAATGAAAATATGTTTATAAAAGGCTTGTGTGCCAGTGTTCATAGCAGCATTATTCTTAATAGACAAAACAAAACAACTGTCCATCAACTGGTGAATGGATAAACAAATCGTAATAGATCTATACAATGAACCCTGTTTGTCAATAAAAAGGAATGAAGTACTGCTCTGTGCTACACCATGGATGAACCTCAAAAACAATATGCTAAATGCAAGAAGCTAGACACAAAAGATCACATACTGTATGATTCCATTTATATAGCATTCCCATAAAAGGCAAATCTGTAGAGACAGCAAGTAGATTGGGAGTTGACTGGCTCTGGCAGGGGGTGTCAGTGGGTAACTGCACATGGGCTCGAGGTTGCTCTTTGGAAATGGTCTAAAATTAGACAGTGATGATAAGTGCGCAGCTCTGTACATTTACCAAAAATCACTGCATTGAACGCTGAATTCCATAGCATGTAAATTATAACTCACTGGTGCTGTTTTTTAAATAAAGCGTGAACTGTGTTCATTTTTTAAGATTTTGATTATTTCTGGGTAGATTCTCATTGTTGTAAGATGAGGCCGATCAGTGAAACACTTTTACACTCTCTGACATGAGGTGGATTCTGGAGCTATTGTGAATGCTTCAGCTTTCTCAACTCAGTAGGGAACGCTTTGGCTTTTCAGGACAGCAAGCTGAACCTCCTGGAACTAATAGCCTGCAGGCACCAGCTGAGGATAGTAACATCTGAAAACAATAGAAAGTCCAGTCAGTAAATGCAAATCAATAACCCTGGCTGATGATTCAATGTAAGTAAAAAGAGATTTTTAAGATGGAGTTTCTTGGCTCTAGCCATTAAACTTCTCATTCACCAGTTCTTCATTAAATGCCTGTCTTAACCAGGGCAATTGAGCCTAAGATATCAGACATTTTTGAGTTATGGAGATCACCTGCTTCATTTTTGGCCTTGGGCACAAGATAAAAGGAACTGAATTGAATATTCCCCCAGAAAATGATGTAAGGAGAGGTAATTGACAGCACCTGGAAGATACCATCTTGGAACAACGGCCATAGATGTGGTTATGGAAGCACAGCACATTCGAGAAGACACTCCAAGTCCCACTGTGTTCAAATGCTAGGGACCTCATTCAAGCATCAGATTTAAGAACTAAGGGTGTGTGTGTGTGTGAGAGAGAGAAAGAGAGAGAGAGAGAATCCTCTGGCCTTATTTTTTGAAAATGGGAATTTCTTGACAGGTAGTTGACTGTATAGTTCCATCATAAATAAATAGAAAGTGCAGAGACTTGCGTGTGACAATGTGTTTCTTTTGTAGGGATCTCATTGTGGGGATGCAATCCTAGCATTCTCCTGGCCAACAGACGAACGCATGAACTTCATCAGACTTCTTTGGTTGGTAGTAAAGGAGCTGAGGAGTGAATAAGAATAGAAGGCGTCCCAAAGTTGCTGTCCAAACAGCAACAAACAAAAACAACTCTGTTTTCTCAGTGTGCAATATGAGGATCACTAGTATCAGAATCACCTTGTGGGGGGTGGGAAGTGGGATTATCTTATTAAAAAATTAGACATGTGAGTGACTGTACTATGCCATGCTCTGTTCCTGGCAAAACAGCAGTGAGTAAAAGAGACCAAGGTCCCTGCTTCATGGAGTGCTTGTTCTACTAAATTGTTCTCCAACCATAGGCCCTGAACCAACAGTATCTCCTTTACTTGGATACTTAGAAATGTACAGTTTCTGGCCTTACACTCGACCTACCTAACAAGTCAGAAACTTTGAAGGTGCAGCCTGACAACATAAGCCCCAGCAAGCCCTCTAGAGTTGACGCGGGGTAAGTGTTTGAGAAGCACTCTTCGAGGGCAGGGTTTCTCAACCTCAGTGCTGTTGACGTTTTGGGCTGGAAAATTCTTCGTTGTGGGGCTGCCCTGAACAGTGTAGGATTTTTGGCACAAGAGATGCCAAGTAGCTATCCACCCTAGTTTTGACAATAAAAACTGTCTCCGACAGTATGAACTGTCCCCTGGGGAGACAGAATCATCCCAGGTGAGAACCAGTGCCTTAGGGCAAGGCTATTCAAGATGGCCGGCTGACTGGTACTCTTAGCATCACTTCTATCAAATCTCTGGGGTGAAGTGAGGAATCCAGGTTTTAAAAAGTCCTTCTGGTGATTCTGATGCTGCTAAGGTTTTAGAGCTACCATCCTAGTGGAAGAGATAGAAACATGTAAATCATTCAGAGTGAATAGTGTGCTACGCAGAAGATCTGTAAGGACTGTCTTCACTTTACCTGTTGAACATCTTTCAGAAGGATGGGGAAGATAGGGAAGGAGGACAGGGTGTTTCCAGCGAGAGGGGGGGTTGTAATTTAAATAATGTAGTCGTGGAAGATCTCATTGAGAAGGTGATTGATCAAAGAGTGAAGGAAGTGAAGAGCAAGTGAAGAGAGAATGGGGGAAGAATGCTTCAGGCATTGAGAAGGGAAAGAACAAAGGCCCTGGGGCAGGTATATGTCTAGTAGGTTCAGAGGCTAGTAGGTAGCCCAGGGTGACCAAGTGGAGGAGTCTGGGAGGAAAGTAGTTAGAAAACAAGTGAGAGAATGAATGAATGAATGAATGAATGAATTAACCTGTTTGTGGCCTTGACTTCTGTATATACAAGCTATGTGGCTTTGAGTATATTCTGTGGTCTTTTTGGACCTCAGCTTTCTCTTTTATAAAGCAGAATGAATACTTGTTCCTTATAGGTCCGCTCTGAAAAATAAAATGCTTGAATGATGGTAAACTTTTGAGAGGTTTGGCAGATTACATTACTTATAGTATGTGATCAATAAATTTTGTATGTGTTATACAAAACAAAGCCTAGAAAAATTCAGACCTACCAGATCTGTGATAGAGACTGGTAATCTGCACTTGTAATAAGTCCCACCAAGTGATTCTCCAATATGTACACTATTTTGAGACTCTTTATCTTTCTCATATACAGTATTTGTATCCTGGTCCCCATGGATTATTTCAAATGCCTTAGCAAGTAGAGTTTTCCAGGTGTGAATATTAACACATAAGTTTCCAAGGCCTTCCTAAGAAGAGACCAAATTGTAGACCAACATGGCATGCTCAGGGGATTACACTGAGATGGTTTTAACTTCATGGTGAAGCTTCCTGGGGTGAACATTCAGGAGATGACTCCAGGGGAACCAATCCCTTTTCAGTTTGCTCTGGCCAGTCGACAATATTGAGAAATAGAAATACTTCCTGATCCACTGTGCAATGAAAATAACTGTGAGGTAAATAAGGTATTATGTCCACCATGATGTCCCTGAGGTTGGTACAGTTATCCATGCAAAAGATTCCTTGTACCCAGTTATCTAAGTTTTTGTTTGTTTGCTTGCTTGTATTCAACTCACCTCTCGCTGATGAGTTGCCTGTCTATGTCATTATACTTTGGTAACTTAATATGATAACCTTGAACTTCTGTAACATCTTTCCTCTTAAGGGCTCAGTGTTTGGGGTCATTTTCAGTTTTTCCAAAAATAAGCTATTCTTCAATATGTTACTCTCTGGCTATTTTACTCCACCTTATTTGCCTTAGGGAACCTCAGAGATTAAATCTTACCAAATCTTGAGGCTGCTGTATTTGAACTGCTAGGTTTTTCTGCCTTAATTTCCCCTCTGTGAGTTCAAGAGGTCAGACATAGTCTGAGGCAACACTTAAGGAGTCTGTATCTTGAAAAAGCAATTGGATTAGTTGGGTTGAATCTCTTTCCTTTTTTTCCACATTGAAATGATGGGGTGGGAGAGTGTCAAGATGAGTTTTAAATTGATTTATTTGGTAGATAAAATGCACCAAAGCTGAAGAGGAAATGCCTTCTCATTATTTAGTTGCTGAGCTGCACCTGAGAGTTCATGATGATGCCATGAACGGAAGTGAAAGCACCCAGTTTTTGTTCACTTAATTCACATGCACATGATAAGTATTATAAATTAGTTATGATACTCAGTATGATATATACCCAAGCAATTTAAGGACATTAAAAAAATCAAGGATGTTGCAGTTTCTCTTCTATCTACTGGACTGTCCATGCAATATTTAATTTATCTCACCTCCCGTTTCACCGACTGGAGAACTGAGGAGTAAGGATATTTTGCTCTGTTCCAAAGCTTTTATGAACTTTCACCTTCCAGGATTAGGCACAACACATTCACCAAACTTTTTCCCCACTACATGTCCACCAAGAAACATTTTCAATTAAAGTTGCTCCAGAGATTGTCAGAAAAAGTAAAGGACACCCCATTAAGTTAGAAATTTCAGATAAACAAGTACGTTTTTCGTGCACATATTTTCCATGCACTATTTGGGATGTACGAATCTATTTGTTGTTTATCTGAAAACAAATCTGAAAATTTAACTGGGGAGTCCTATAATTTGATCTGCTAAATCTGGCAACCCCAGTTGCTTCTCTTGGGATTGGTATTATTGGACTTCAGGAATATCCAGTTGTGATTATTAAGCCTCAATCTGAGTGAATCTTGGAGACAAGTTATTTGGCTTCTCTATCAGAAGGTATTTAAGACCAAATTATAGTCTCTGAATAAAAGACAATTTAGAACCTAAGCCTTCATTTTTAAAAAATATTTATTTATTTGACAAAGAGAGACAAAGCGAGAGAGGGAACACAAGCAGGGGAAGTGGGAGAGGGAGAAGCAGGCTTCCTGCTGAGCAGGGAGCCCGATGCGGGGCTCGATCCCAGGACCCTGGGATCATGACCTGAGCCGAAGGCAGACGCTTAACGACTCAGCCACTCAGGTGCCCCACAACAAGCCTTCATTTTTTGAGGAAAAGCTAGGGTCAAAAGCCACTGATCTGTTTCCCTAAGATGGAGGAGGCAAGAATTAGAAGTATTTCTCCCCAAGCCCTAGGACTAATACTATCGCGTGGAAAACGAAGAAACCAAGAAGATCACAACATATCTCTTTTTTGCTTTTCTTTTAAATCTTCATGGGTCTGGGTCACAGATGAACGTTTATACAATCTACTTTCAATCTGCTATGGGGTCAAAGGACCATCCTAGAGGTGGGTGTACCATTATAACATTTATCACCTGTGTGAGTTCTTTTGCACACCTGAGCCCAGTTAATATAAAGCTTAGCACAAAAAGGCTCATTCCCCCTCACTAGCTTTTCCCTTGTTTGATGTTCATGGCTTTAGGGGAGACAGTCGGCTTGGTTTGAGATTTAGCAAAGGGGCTTGGTGGTTTCTTCTCATTATGACAAGGTTAAACTTGTCACATCGTGGAAAAGGAGGTATTGTGGAGAAGTAGGCAAAGACTTGGAATAAACAAATCTCCTTTTTTTCTGCATTGTTGTTTAAGACTACTAACTCAAGGTATTTGTTATTACAGAATCCTGAATATTACTGTGAAGTGACAGTCACCTGTCCTTTTTATCTAGTAGAACTGATCTCAGGATCTACGGAGGAGAGGTATGTTCAGATTTACTCCTTTTAAATTCCTTAATACTCTTATTAGAAGCTACGTTCCATAATTCCCTTTGTAATCCGCCTTATCTGGCTTCTGGAGTATTTATTTTGATTAATCACTTTGATCCATGGTAATAATTTCTTGCTAGGAAAAGCTCAGAGGAAAGAATTGATGTTGTGCTGTTTTATGTTGAAGTATCTCCTGAAGAAACATGGGTTAAACAGCTTTGAGTCTTTGAAGGTGGGGAAGTGAGTTGCCATTGATAAAGGGAGGATGGATACTGGGGGGAGGCATTCTGTGTTAGAACTATGTGATAAAATACGAACTGAGTTTTTCTTACAACTCCCATGTAGTTATAATAAACAGTTTAACATTAAAATGACTGCAGGCGTCCTGTTATTGTACTCACTTGGAAGTGAAACAAAACAGCATTTTCTCACTTTAGAGGATTTTGGTTTCAAATTGTGATATTTTGGCTGTTCTAAAAAAGATTGAGAAATCTAAATTTTGGGGGGTTTTCCAGGTCCTACAAAATCCTAAACTCAACTGATAGCCGTCTGCTAAATCATAAAATTTTCCCAGGGTAAAATATGCGAAGATAATAAAATCTGAAACATGAGCTTTATATATTTGGTGTTGGGGGTGGGAGGGCTCCAAAGTTTAGATTCGATGTTTGCAAACTTCTGTAAAGGGACCAGATAGTAAATATTTTAGGCTCTGTGGGCCTTATGGTTTCCCTTACTCAATCCTGCCATCATAGAAGGAAAGCTGTTTTAGACCATATATAAGTGAATGAGTGCAGACACTGAAATCTGATGTTGATATTTTCACATGTCCCGAAATTTTGTTTTGCTTTTTGTGTTTTGTTTCATGGTTTTGTTTTCATGCTCAGCTCAAAGGCTAGATTTGGCCTTAGTGGTTGTAGTTTGCCGGCCCCTGCTTTAGATCACTAAAACAAGGCAAGGTCTCCTGCGAATCTCTGCTTACTTTGTACTCATTAACATTGCGGAAACCTGCTATGCTCATGTTCTACTAATGGTTTCCCAAGAAGAACTGGGCCCAAGGCAGGGGGAGTAGTGCCCCACCGGGTTGGGCAGGGTCTCTTCAGCTGTGCGTTGTGGGAGAAGAAGGAGCGTCAACTCTTGAAGACACCTGGGGCGTCCTGGCTGTTGACGGTGTGAAGTCTAGGAACAAACCTTGTGCATCTGGGCTGTTCTGCCTTCCCAGCCAGTGGCCTTTCACCTGCTTTCACCTTCGTTTAGCCTTGTTTTAGCTCTTAACCCAGTTAGCAGAACTTAAGGGAGTTGTAAGCTCTGGAGCTGCTTTTCACCATAGCAGAAGGCCATAACGCAGAAGGTGTCTTTATATTCCATTTTTATTGCTTCTCTGTGATTAAAGGGTTTGGTTTCAAACACTTGGCAAGGATTGTTTGAACATGGATCTGCCTCAATGTAGGCAAACTCAAGTGTAAGAAACTAACAAACCCATCGGCCCCCCCCATTCTTTATTCTCTGCACATAATAGACAAATCTACTGGGGCATGATAATTGAACAAAAAGAATTCTTGACAAAAGAAATAACTGTAAGCAGTCCTCAAATGTTTTCTTAAAATCACTGAAGCTTTCTCTAAATAATACACTCCCTGAATATTGAAAATAAGTCTGGGGTGCCTGGGTGGCTCAGTCGTTAAGCGTCTGCCTTCAGCTCGGGTCATGATCCCAGGGTCCTGGGATCGAGCCCCGCATCGGGCTCCCTGCTCCGCGGGAAGCCTGCTTCTCCCTCTCCCACTCCCGCTGCTTGTGTTCCCTCTCTCGCTGTCAAATAAATAAAATCTTAAAAAAAATAAATAAGTCTATATTTAAAAATTAAAAGCATCGCTTCCTTGTGTGAACTAATAATGTGCTATGTGACCTTAGATAGGTTACTTCACCTCTCTGTACCTGAGTTTAGTAAAATGAGGAACTTGAACCACGTGAATTCAAAGGGCTTCCTGTGTACCCCTAGAAAGATGAGCTAGTAGAGTATAGGGTGTAAGCTTTTCATAATCACCAAGTAGAAGAGCATTATTTTCTCACCATGGTGTGACAGGCTTAATTGTGTTCCTCCAAAACTAATATATTGAAATCCTAACTCCTCAGTACCTCAAAATGGGACCATATTTGGGGACCAGGCTTTGAAAGAGGCAATTAAGTTTAAGTGAGATCACATGCGTGTGCCCTAACCCAGGTGACAGTATTTGGAGAGAGGCCTTCAAAGAGGGGATTAAATGAGACCAATAGCGGGGGAGTCCTACTCCAGCAAGATTGGTGTTCTTCTAGCTACTAGGGATGCTCTAGGACCAGGTGAAGGCCGTGTTAGGATACAGCAAGAACAGCTACTTGCAAGCCAAGGGGAGTGGCCTCAGGGAGAAACCAGAACTGCTAACACCTTGATATTCTAGCCTCTAGAACTGTGAGAATTAAATCTCTTAAGTCGCCCAGTCTGTGGTATTTTGTTAGGACAGCCTTAGCATGCTAATATACGTGGTGTTGCAAAGGATGTGTGTAGGGGCGCCATCCCTGAGCTGACCTCATGAAGCAGAGAAATAGTGTGAACTTTGTACTCTCCCTATTCCTTGCTCCATTTCACTTATGGTCCGGAGCACAGAGTGGAGTTGGATTTGAAAGCTGAGGTGATTGGATTGTGTGGACCTTACCAGCATTCTTTGGGAAAAAATGCTCAGGGTTCTGGATATCAATAAAAGATACAATCTTAATCTGTTGTGAGTATATTTTTCAAATGTCTTAGTGAGAATTCAGAGTTAAACTTATTTCTTCTATTGGCCAAATAGTTATTTCATACTATTATTGATCTAGAGAAGCAGTTCCCAGATGTCTTAGTCTCTTTCATACTCTTCAGTCATAGGGGACCTCAAAGCTCTTTTTTATGTGGAGTACGGCCATAGATACTTACCATATTAGAAACTAAGACTGAGAAATTTGCCTATTGCTTCATTTAGAATAAGCCTATTAAGTTAATGTAAAATTTTTTATGGAAAAAGGATTCTCCCAAAGCAAACATAGTGAGACTAACCTTTTTTGTAAGCTTTAGTGTCTGGCATAGTAGAAGGTAGCTGGATTTGCCTATCTGCTTCTGCCTTCAAGCTGTTGCAGTGCCCCTTATACCAGGTTCCAGAAGACTGCAGTACACACAAGAGCATGAGAAAGGCAAGTGGCACCCTAGTATCAGGAGGAAAGTAGTTAAGATTTCATGGATGTCCTGCGCAGCCCCATCCGGACTTGCTAGATCAGTTTGAGAACCTCTGATCTGGCAGTATAGCAAGAAAAAGGTGGTTTATGGTTTCTCTAGGAAAACTTGATTGCTGGGCAACTGGGTGGCTCAGTTGGTTAAGCAACTGCCTTCGGCTCAGGTTATGATCCTGGAGTCCCAGGATCGAGCCCCGTGTCGGGCTCCCTGCTCAGTGGGGAGTCTGCTTCTCTCTCTGACCTTCCTCCCTCTGGTGCTCGCTCTCTCTCAAATAAAGCTTTAGCAAAAAAATGATGCTTGATTGCCTGCTCTGTTGACCAATCACAGATTTCTCCCCGTGGTTGCCTTTTTAAAATTGTGACCTAAAAATGGTTGTCAAGTGAACACTTTTAAAAATGTAAGTGAACAACCCAGAATTAGCCTACTACCTATGTAGGTCACAAACGGCCCTGCACAACTTAAAGGTATGGCTGAAAAGAGAAATGAAGGCAAAGAAGAACTGGTGCTTATGACCCACAAGGCCCATAAGGCGTGGTGGGGTTTTTTGTTTGTTTAGTTTTTGCATTTGATATAGATGTGCACTTACCCAGTCATAGGATCCGTTTCTAGCAGTCACGTGTTTGAGGGCTACTAAAGACTGCAGTGTTTGAAAAATCTAAGGCAGAGAATTAGAGCGGTATGGCTTTTCATCTTATGAATGAGAAAATGAATGTCCAGATACGTTAGATGCATTGCTCTGGATTATCCAACTAAGAAATCCAGCACTTGAAATAGGAAAGACCTTGTTTTTGCATGATACTGTGTTATACCTGTACTATTTCCCTCAGCCAACTTAGCGTTTCAAGCTGAAGGTAAGTGTGAACTAAATCATAGAATATAGATTCCAAGGGTGATTGTTCAGCTGTGTAAAGACTCATGAAGGCTGCAGTCAAGTGAGAAAAATACTAGGACTTCGGTGGATTTGGGGCCAACTTTGAAGTGTTGGGAGGGATTGGATGGGAACAGATTAACCAGAGTGGAAGGAAGAATTTGGGAAAGGGCACAGGGGCAGGTGGCCAGAAAGAACAGCCTTGTGGGACACTGGGGTGGCTCAGTTGGTTGAGAATCTGCCTCTGGCTCAGGTCATGATCTCAGGGTCCTGGGATCGAGCCCCGCATCGGGTTCCCTGCTCAGCGGAGAATCTGCTTCTGCCTCTGCCTCTACCCCTCCCCCTGCTCATGCTTGCTCGCACGAGCTCTCTCTGTCAAATAAAATCTTAAAAAATAATAACTTGTGAACCCTGGAGGTGGTATGGGGGTGGTGTATGGCGGCAAGGAGGGAGGTTGTTGAGGAATAAGGAGCAAGGAGGCTGATGGATGGGGTGTGGCAGTTGCACCCTCTCTGAATCCAAGCTTCCATTTGTGAGATGCCTCATCTAACGGGGGTGGCAGATAAGTGGCTTGTACCCGGAGTTTGACAAGGATTCCACCCAAGATTTTGGTCATTTAACTTCATTGATGAACCAGCTGAGCTAACCAGCCACAGATGTTTTGTTTATAACCGAAGGAATTCATGTGAGGTTGGTGATGACATTTCCCTGTCTATAAAATGCTGACAGTTAAATAGTGATACTGTGTGCAGCACTTGGAATCTCTATCTTGAGAGGCAGTTCTTAAGTGTAATGGTTTAATGGTCATTTAGCATGATGGGCCTTTGGAGTGTAATATCATTTGCCTGCCAGTTAAAATGAACGCTTCTCCGTGGGAAGTCAAAGATCATGTCAGCATAACTTGGGTTAGGTGAAGGAGCTCATCAAGATGTGAATGCTAAAATAGAGAATAGGGAATAAAAATCTCTTGTATGCCTAGCCTGTTCATAAATCCAGTGTAATTAAAGAACACCACTAATTCCTACTAAATGGGAAATACACTCTGAATTGGTGAAAAGTTTGACTTATTTTGAAAGAAACGATACTTTATTATCTTGTCTACTGTTCTCCTGTCCCCAACCTTAATCCTTTTCTAATCTAATTTGTTGATAAGTTTGAGGTTACCTCAATAAAGAAGCTGAACTTCTTGCCCACCCTGAAGCTTCAGTGTCCCTACTCTTCTAGTTGGGGTGGACAGAGGAGGTGTGATTCCTGCTGTTCAGGGCCAGTCCCACATCCTTAGGCTCTTGGTGGGACCTCTTCCCAGTTCAAGAACCTCATTCCTTCAGTTGACCCTTCTTTGTCCTATTCTCTTCAATCAATGTCTACCCACGGACTATATCTTTTTCCCCTCACTTAGAAAGAAAAGTTCCCTCACTCTTCGGACATACTTGTTTTACCCCCTATACATAACTTGGAGGTATGCACACAGTCACGGATGCCCCGACGGATCCTGTGGTAGCTGCTATTCTATCCTTGTGGCACTGCGGGGGCTGAACTGATCACATCCACGTTCTTGGGTCTGTTGTCAGGCTCACCATCTTTCTTGGTGTTTGCTCTGTCTGGGATTGGTGGTCTGCCCTTCTTGCTCATGCCCCACACTCCATGGGCATCATGGGTAGTGTCACCTGCCCCCACCTTTTCATAAGCTTCTTACCCTGCCTTTAAATCTATACCTTCAGCCCTGCTCTTTCCTTTAAGCTCCAGAGCCAGATACTCAACTGATAATTGTCCATGTCTACCTCAAACTCACCGTCTCGAAGCCAGACTTCAACATTGTCCTCCTTTACTGCCAGTCCCAGCTGCTGTGCTCAGCATCCTGGAGCAGGGGTCCATGAGCTAGAGCCAGTTGGCCAAATCCAGCTGTTACCTAGTTCTGTAAATGATTTATTGGAACATACCACCTTTTTTTTTTTTTTTTTACACCTTTTCAAGGACCAAGTGGCCAGCAAAACATATTTAAATCTGACCCTTTACAGAAGGAGTCTGCCAACTCCTGTCCCAGAGTGGCAAAATCATCCGAAGGGCTTGATAAAACCCTTAGGTGGGTACTATCTCCAGAGTTGTTTATTCAGAGACTGGGGAATTTGCATTTCTAACAAGTTCCCAGGTATTGCTGGCCCAGGAGCCACACTTTGAACAGACTCCGAGAACAACGTTCTCAATTACATTGTCATTCACTTCGATCTCCCAAATGAGTTTAAATTTCTCCTCTCCATCAAATCTACTCACTGAAACAATTTTCATAAATACACATTTATCTATAACGTGACAAGTTCCCTGGGACTGCCTCTTACCTACAGGTGGGTTTCATCACCTTCAACAAGGTATGGCTCCCAATAAAAGGAGAGAAGAAGCCACAATAGTTAGCCTTAGCTGTCTTTATTTTCTATCAAGGGCATGACAGCATTAACTCGTGGAATCCTCACAATGACCCATTGTGGTAGGAACTTCTATTAATTGCCTTTTCCAGATGAGCAGACTGAGATTCAGTGACAAGGTCCTGGGGCAGGCAGGTAGTAGAATCAGAATTCGAACCCAAGCAATCTGGCTGAAGAGCCTATGCTGCGCTCCATCTCTTTATCGCCCCTCACTCAACCCCCTGCCCTGACCTTAGTTTTGTTACCTTAGATAAAGCTGGAAACCTAGATACATTCTCCTGTGCTGATCGTTCCTGTACAACTATAAAACCAAAGTGAATACAAAGACACAATTCCAATAAAATCTAAGTTAATGTTAAATTGATGTTTCACATGATGCTGAATATTTTACCGAATATTGTCTTTTGCAACATGAATTGGTATCTGTTTGCTACAGAGGCTCTTGTGAGTTCAACCTAACTACAGCCTGAGGCATGTTCTGTTATTACATTTCTTTTTCAAACTCCTCTGAAGCCATTTTTACACAATAATATAACTTGCCTGAATGTGTCATACAAATATTACGTTGACCTCATTTCCCCTCATTAAACTTTCTAGATAGTGAGACTTGCCACCCCCACCAGCAAAAGGAAAGCGTTGGCTCCGAATCCCATAGGGATTCTGTGTTTTCAGGTGGTTAGCCACAGACCCTCCTTTGAGCAACCCTGAAGTGTGTAGCTCCTAGGCTGATAATCCAAAGCCCTTCACACTGGATCCCAGAACACCCCTCCTTACTTCTCACTACTTTCTTGTCCTTTAAATTCCCTCAGAACTAGGTTGCCTGTAAGTTGAGGTGGTCAGTGACTTGCTTCATTCCTTCAGGCCTTAGTAGGAACTCTTCTCTGAAGGACTCCTCCAGCCCTCAAGCCCACCCCTCAAATCCACTGTCCTCCTGAGCCCTAGTCATCCTTAAAAATTCCGCTTGAGCACAGACCTCTTATAAACCATCAAAATGACCTTGTGGGTAGTGAAACCAAGGACTCCATAATGCCCGGCAAGGTCCTTGTGAGCCGCCTCCTGTCCTACACCATGGCTCGAGGTGAGCACCACAATGTCCCAGCAAGGTTTAAGACCTAGGCTTTGTGAGGAAAGGGGGGAACGCTTAAAAAGCCAGGAGCATCCAGAGAAGGGGTTTTGTGGGGCTACTAACTTCCCCTCACCCTCCAAGCTGTGCTGCTGGCCTCACACCAGGGGTTTAGGTTCCAAATATAAAGAAGTCTTCCCTTGTTGCTCTTCCTTTTTCAGGGAAAGCTGGAGGGAGCATCTTTCTCAGTGGAGGAATAATCAGACATGCTTGGCAGCAGGCAGACTGCATTTTGGAGTAGCAGCTATTCATAGGGTTGTCTTGGGAAGCCAGTTGCCCAGCACCTGGATACCTTAAAACCCATGGGAAGTTGCTTATCCCTCCTGTGGGAGGAAGGGAGCATGCTGAGTTCAGGTCATTGGTCCCAGTGGAGGCTGACTTTGGGTGCAGTCCCTCTAAATGGCTAAAGGCGGACCTGGCTCGACATCCAGGCAACTTGGAATTAGAGTTCATGTCATTTTCAGATCTGCTTGCTCACTTCTCTGCCCTCATTGTGTTCCGGTCCTGTCGGGTCTTCAGTGGCCCATTCAGTTGAAAAATCAACTTGTACAAAATGTACAAAAATAACAAAAGAATGTGTAGAGGCTTGAGATTTTTCCATTGACTACCATTGAAATCAAATGGAACACCAGGCAGATTTCCAAGTCAAGTGTCAAATAATGATTCCCCACTGAGAGCAAAGTAGTCACGGTGAGATTATAGGTGCCTATTGAAGTGATCGGAGATTGACAACTCATCTCTACTGAGGAAAGTGCAATTCTATATCTCTGGATGGGTTACACAGAAAATAGGGCTTGATATGTGTTTTGTAAGAACTATCAAATTAAAAAAATTTCGCTGGGCCATGTAAGCACTGAAAATTCAATCTTTTCAATTTCAGTATAAAATGCATGTGTTATGTGTAGATGTTAGCCTCTTTTAAAATATATCCTGATACTGCCTGGATGTAGAAAATCAAGGTTTTTGAAATCAAAATAATTCATTTAATACACAACAAGAATAGAACACACTTCAGAAACACATCTATAACAAATGATAGCATACTAAGTGTTGAATCCACTTTTAAGGCTGATAAAGCTTTTAAAAAGTAAATCACTGTCAAAATACTTCATATGTTAATACCATTTGTGGCTACTTTCCATTTCTGTGTGAAGCAAGAAATCAACACTCTCCCTTTTGTCCAAAAAACTGAATAATACCTAATACAATACAGTCCTTTATTCACTTAAGTAGATGTTTTAAATGCCTTACAGTGAATGTATACTTAAAATCACTGATTGCAATTGTTTGCATGTGATTTTTTCATAATATTAAGTTGGCTTATAAACCTGATCAACTTTGTCATTTGTGTGCATTATTTTTATACACTGGAAAAATCTAACATGAGGCACAGAGTGCATGTAAATATAGAGTTCAGAATATATGGCTCTTACACAAATATGAAACTAACTTAAACCAACTAAAATAATGCTTTATGATCCTTATGAAATTTAGTTTAACACTTCTTTTAAATAGATAATTATAACATGCTGTAAATGAAAATTTTGGAAAAGGGAAAAAATAAAGATGAATCACTAAAAAAGATTCCAGTTTTCTAGAATGTACCCATACAGGCTAATGTTTTCTCTCTAAATGAGCATTGCCTAAGTCAACAGTTCTCTAAGCAATAACCTGTTGTCTGTCATTAAATATCAGAAATTGTTTTTTTTCATGTCTAGATAGTTGTCTTGTATGGATGCATGGTAGTATATATTAATTATTCCTTTTGGTAGACATAAAAATACTTTTAATTTTTGTATCTTAGGAAAAACAAAAAACATAATGTTTGTTTATCATGATTATTCCTTTAGGATGGCTTCTTAGAATCGGCACTATGAGATCACTAAGTCAAAGGAGGAGCTTCATTCATATTGACGAAGTGTTTTTCAGAGAAGGTAGATGAATTTATATTGCTATCAGTGTATTAAATTATTCAGTTTACTACTTTGCCAGTATAAGATTTTATAATTTGAATTTAAAAAAATTTTTTTAAAGATTATTTATTTGACAGAGCGATAGTGAGAGCAGGAACACAAGCAGGGGGAGTGGGAGAGGGAGAAGCAGGCTTCCCGCCGAGCAGGGAGCCCAATGTGGGGCTCGATCCCAGGACCCTGAGATCATGACCTGAGCCCAAGGCAGACGCTTAATGACTAAGCCACCCAGGTGCCCCAGATTTTATAATTTTTAAAAGTACCATTTGGTAAGCCATCTTTGCCTTCTGCTGTGAGATACTTTGTCATTCTTACTATTCCTGGTTTCTGTATTTGGTTCCCTAGTTGCATCTGTTGAGTCCTTAATTATTATAATTTTATAACCTTTAATGAGGGAGTCAATCCCTCTGTTGTTCTTTTTGTTAGTTTCAGAATTTTCGTCGTTAGTCAAACCTGCCTACTTTTTCTTATTTGAAGGTTTGATTCAAATTTGAATAGTTCGGGGAGACTTGTTATTGTGGTATTCAGTTTCTCCAACCCAGAGTGGATTGGCCTTTCTATTTACCTCTATGGTTGTCCATATCTATATATATATATTTTTTCATCTTGGAAACCTGGTGACTCTCCCAAGATAGGCCTTCTTGGTGATCACTTATTCTTTATCTTCCCTGCTGCCTGCTAGGACATGGTATAGACCCTTTCCATGTGTTGGTTTGAACTTCATTTCAGAGAAAAATTTGTGATTATTTTTGTTACTCGTTTTATTAAGAATAGGTTTATAATTTTAATAATCTATTAGAATACATTTGCATTTCTTGTGTAACCTGGATTCGATTTAGAGATCAGTAATTTTTTCTCCATTTGAATATGTAAATTTCATTTTGCTGTTTCTCTGGCCTGTTTCACACCTGTACAGATTCTCACCACTTCCACTGCTGTTACCCTGGTCTGATCCACTGTCCTCTCTTGCCTCCTAATGGGCCTCCGCTTTGTACTCTTGCCCTTCTACCAACTAGTTTCAACTTAGCCATTGGTGTTCGAATCACGTAGGTCCTGACATCCTTCAAAGTCCTGGAATGGTTCCCCATTTAACTTGGATGAAAGCCAGAATCCTTACAGTGGCCTACAAAGACCTACAGACTTTCTATTGCCCTTCACCTTCCCATAACATACACGTTATCTTTCTGAGCTCATCCTCCACCAGCAGCACTATTTGCCTTGCACTCTGTGCCCGAGTCCCATGGCCGTACTTTAACCACAGAAGATACACTCCTGCCTTGCAGCCTTTTCCTTACCTCTTCCTTCTACCTGGAATGCTGTTTCAACCAAGAATCCACAGCTAATGCCCACATGCCCTTCAAGCCCTGGCTCAAATCTCACCTTCTCTGTAAAGACACTCTACTCTATTGAATGAACAGCCCTTCCCTCCTTGCCCTCTTCCTCTCCTACACCCTGCCCTGCCTTCTGCCATAGCTCCTACTCACGAGCTTTCTGTTTCAGAAGCTTTCTTTGTGAAATTTATTAGGAGCAAACTTTCTCTAAGGGCCAGGTGTAAAATTTTCCGCTTTGTGGACTCTAATGGTCTCTGTAACAGCTATTCAGCTTTGCCCTTCTAGCATAAAAGCTGTCACAGCAGAGAAAACAGGTTTTATTATTATTTTTTAAAAGTAGCTGTGTTCCAGTAAAACTTTATTTACAAAAACAGATGCCAAGCCAAATTTGGCCCCTAGGCTATTTTTATTTACTATTTTGCATTGTATTACATTTGTCTTTTTCTAGGTTAATAGTATCTTGCATGAATGATTAGCTTATAAAACCATTTGGGCCTGGCATTTTCTTGATGGAAATATTTTTCTGTTTCATTAATGGTTTTAGGACCTTTGTGGTATTCCAGTTCTTTCTGAGTCCGTATTATTTATATTTAAATTGTTCACAATTTTCTTTTTAATCTACCTCTAGTCATGTCTTTTATTCTAAATATTAATATATTCCTTCTCTTGATTATTCATGTCAGAGATTTTACTATTTTTAGTCTTTTCAGAGGATCAAAGGGATTTTATTACTTTCTATAGAATGGTTTTCTAATTTGTCATTTTCTGTTCTTATTTTTAATACTTTATTCTTTGAGCTTACTATTTTTTGAATAATTGGCTCATTAATTATCAGCTTCTTTACCCCCCCTAGAATTTATAGCTATTATCTTCCCTCAAACAAGTTATTTTACTTCATCTTAAATGCCTTGATATGTGGCATTAACATTTTTGCTTAGCCCTTTTTTTTTTTGACACTTGAGTAAAGTATGTTTCTAAGTGTTATTTAAAAAGAATTATTAACACTTAACTTTTTTTTTTTTTTTTTTTTTTTTAACCAGAGACTAGAGTGATAAGGAAATATTGACTTCTTGAAATTAGTTGAGCTTTTATGGACTAGCATGCAGTTCAGCTTTATAGTTTTTTGTGTTTATGTAAATATGTAATATGTTTCATGCTGGAAGTGTTCATTGAATTAAGCCTACCAATTGTATTCCTCATTACTGATTCTTTTCACTTGCTAATCTGTTAGTTACTAAGGCAGACTTGTTGGAATCTTCCAGGATGATGGATTTTTTAAATTTTTGTTGACATAGTTGTATTAAAATGCCCTTGAAATACTTCAAAGTCATGTTAATAGGAGCAGATAAGTTTACAACTTGTGTTATCTTCCTGATACACTGACTCTTAACATTTTGCTGTGATGCTCTTTACGGCTAGCAGTACTTATGAAGTCTATTAACATGTCCATATAGATCACTTTGATTAGATTTTGATGCTTTTTTCTGCCCTTATGCTTTTGATCTTATTTTGCTCCTTTTTTTTTTATTTTTAAAGATTTTGTTTATTTGAGAGAGAGAGAATGAGAGAGAGGGAGTACATGAGAGGGGGGAGGGTCAGAGGGAGAAGCAGACTCCCTGCCGAGCAGGGAGCCTGATGCGGGACTCGATCCAGGGACTCCAGGATCATGACCTGAGCCGAAGGCAGTCGCTTAACCAACTGAGCCACCCAGGCGCCCCTATTTTGCTCCTTTTACATTAGGTGATTTTAGGGGTAAATATCGTAAAACTGGATTTGTTTTTTTTTATGACAGTCTTGATCTTAAACTTTAGTTCATTTCTATTGATGGCAATTACTATAAAATTTCTAGCATGTTTTAGATTTGTCTTCATCTTTTTTCACCTTTGTTAAAATTTTCTCATTACGTTTTTTTTTGCTGTACTCCACTAGAAGATCTACTCATTGCCCTCCCCTTAGTGATTCCTTTAGAAATGAATAATTATACTAATAAATCAAAACCTAATGGTAATGACAATCTTTACCTCTTCACAAACAATATGCAAACCTTCAAATGCTTTAACAGGAATAAATGTCTTCCCAGTTGGTATTCTTTTTTTTATATAGGATTTTCATGCTATCTTATTTATTCTAATCCCACAAACTTAACTAACCTCCTTCTTTCTTCTTTCTTCTTCTACGTACATGTGAGTACTTTCTTCCATTTTAGATTTCCTTCCAGAATCCTTTTCCTTCTTGATGTGCATTGTTTTGCAGGTGTCTGGTGAAGGCTGCGTTGGCTGCCCGAGTTGGTTTTAGATCTAGGAACCTTGGGCTGTGGGCAGGGTCAGATCCAGACATTGGCCAGTCACTTAGCGTGCAGGCTTAGGCCATCCTTAAGTGATGGAGTATGCAAAGTGAGCATGCCGCCTCTGGGCTCAGGTTTCCTAGGATCACAACTGTGCCATCTTGAGCAGGTTCCTCCTATGCTTTAAGCTTCAGTTATTTCGTCCTTATAGTAGGGATAATTACGGTACTCCTTCACAGGTTATTGTGAGGGTGGAGTAAGTTAATGCATTCAAAGTACTCAGATCACTACTTTGGCTAATGTGAACACTGAAATGTAAACTACATTAGTAGTAGTATGTTTGTTAGAACTTTTAAATGTTTTTATTGTGAAATAGTTATCTATCTATAGAAAGTTGCAAAGATATTTTGAGAAGTTCCCATACATCTTACAGAGCTTGCCTGATGTTAAAATCTTAGATAACCATAGTACAATAAAAAAAACAAAAACAAAAACAAAACAGGAAAATTACATCAGTACAATACTATTAATTAAATTACAGATCTTATTTAGATTTCACCAGTTTTCCCACTAATGTCCTTTTCCTGTTGGAGAATACAATTCAAGATCCCATTTTACAGCTCACTTGGCATGTTGTCTTAGTCTCTTCCCATCTGTGACTGTTCTTCAGTCTTCCCTTATCCTTCAAAACCTTGACCCTTTTTTTTTTTTAAAGATTTTATTTATTTATTTGAGAGAGAGAGAAACAGCATGAGAGGGGATAGGGTCAGAGGGAGAAGCAGGCTCCCCGCCGAGCCGGGAGCCCGATGTGGGACTTGATCCCAGGACTCCGGGATCATGACCTGAGCCGAAGGCAGTCGCTTAACCAACTGAGCCACCCAGGCGCCCAAAACCTTGACCCTTTTAATGTTGAATTTGGATCTATTTGATGACTTAAGGTTAGGTTGAGTTTATGTATTTTGACTAGAATACCACAGCAGTGATGTGCCCTTCTCAGTGCATCCAACTGGAGGCCATGATGTCAATATGTCCTATTGTTGATGATGTTAACTTTGGTCACTTGTTGAGGCATGGTGTCTGCTGGGTTTCTCCACTGTAAAGTGAAATTGTTCCCTTTATGATTAATAAATACCCCGGCAGTATTTTGGGGACTATGGAAATATCTTGTTTCTCCTTCAAACTTTGAGCCACAAATTTTAGCGTCTGGTGATCTTGACTGAAACACTCATTACGAGAGTGTTTGCTTGATGGTGACTTTCTATTTCCCACACTTGTTCTATGTTCAGTAATTCAATTTTTTTCCTAGAAGAAAGAGTTGTTCCTTTTTCCTCATTTATTTAATTGAATTACTATGGGTTATAATCCAATAAAAATAAGTTAAAGTATTGGTGTGGAGGAGAGAACTACAGACAGGTAGTTCAGAATTGTGGAGTATAATCAATGTTAATCAAATCAGAAATGTTTGAGTATGTGAACATATTAGCAAGCATTTAACACTTAATTTTTAAATCCATAATACACTGGAATTCTAGGTATTATGAACTACACATCTTATTTCTCATATCTCATAGTATAAACCAAAAGTCTTAATTATATTGCAATTTTATGATGTGTTTCTAAAGATGCACAATATACTCATTGCTTTGGGAAACAAAACTTGCCATGTTATATTATTCCAAAACATGTGTGAGAAAATAGCATTTTCTTATGTATAGAAACATGGTACCAATTAGAAAAATGGCATTTAGACAGTGGCATTTTATTTATCATGTATCTATTACTATAGATTTATGTAAGAACTATAATATATAATCTCATTCCCAGGCCTAAGTATATTCAGAAGCAACATTTACATAAATTTGTCATGGAATAGTAGCAAGAGAAATATAATTTTATTAACCCTGGGGCTCTCCTGGAATATTAATAAGAATATTTAGGACTGAGAGCTAATAGTATAATTTAAAATGATATATCTCTACTAAATGCAAACACCTCTTGTTCTCTCATGTGTATTTCCTCTAATTTTTGTTAGCAGTGCCTGAGCTGAAGAATAGTTAATTTAATGGTCAGATATAGTATGTAGTAGGTAAAGGTGATACCTATATAATTTTTTGAAAACAGTTTCAGTTTAAATGGAAGCATTCCTTAGGTGCACAGTCATTCTTAGAAGCTCTCTTTAGCCATTTAAATGTCTTTTTCAAAAAAGATAAGATTAAAATCAGAAGTTTTGATATATTTCCTTGTGCATCTGAAATTGGTCATAATAAATTTTATATGACAGTGATTTTTTTTCAAAAACCGTAACTATATCTTTTTTTAAAAAAAATACATAAATGCACAATCTTTCTAAAACTCTAGAAAGGCTTAGTAATAGAAAGTCCCAAGAATTTTTAAAAAGTAGAGTGCAGATGTGGCTTGATATGGAATTTGTTGAGTCAGTGAAAAACAATTGCAAGGCCTTCAACTTCCTCTGCAAAATAGTTAAGATTCACTTGTGAAGATGTTGATGGAACATGGTCACATGATCACAGCCAAGCCACCCAGCACAGCTGGGACTGACCTACCATGCTAAAGGCTGGCAGTTGCAGTGAAAATCTACCTGCCCAGGAGGGAGAGTTCTAGGTCTGTTCCTCCACTTACCTCTGAGAACAGCGGCAGGTGGACAGGGACTTCTGAGGAGGGCGATTGAAGATCACTGAGGGAGAATAAAAGGCCTGTAGGTAGTGATAATTGAGGGCTTGTTAATGAAATGGGAAAACTCCCTGCCTACAGGCCTCCAACAGGCATGTGGAATTTCTAATCAGCTTGTAAAGATATTAACACATTTTCCTTTGTATGTACCTTTCAAGATATATCATTTACTACGTAATTTTACAACAAAGACATGCTTTCAGAATGGGGGGGGGGAAGGCCCTGCTCACCACCCACATGTCACCATGACATGTCACCATGACATAAAGGGGAAATAAAGGTAGTACATATGCAAAGTTCCAAAATGTTCCAAAATGATAACAGTAAAGGACACAATGAGTGTTTTGAGGCTGGCTTTTACTGTATACATGTTTAAAATGGTTATTTTTGTCCTAGTAAATGAACTGTTAGCATTACATGGTAACTGTCCTCTGGTCCAACATTTGTCTTAAAATCTCTTTGGTTTATATTAATACCCAATTGGTTTATATCTGACCAATTTTTTTTGTTGTTGGTAGTTTCCTGGTATGTCTTATCATTTGTTAACTGTTCTGTGCTTTATATGGGCCCCTCATAAATAGCATACAGTTGAATTTTGTTTGTGAATTTTTTTTTTCCTGCTTGGCATATTTCCTTCACATTGCTTTTTAAAAATTATTTTTTGCTTTCTTCATCCTCCATTTTAAATTCCTCAGGTGTCTCATCAAAGTCTTGGTCTACTGTTGAGGACATAGAATAGGGAAAAAGCTTGCTGGAGGCTCTGAGAGGTAGCTGGGGCATATCCATGGTAGGAACCACAAGGCAGGAATTCTCAGAGTTTTCACTGGTGATAACAGAGTGTCTGGAAAAGGCTTCCTTCTTATAAGAACACATAGGATGGGCAGTTTTCTCATTGGATGGAGGGTGTGGGGATGGATTGTGATGCCTGGAACTGCATGCAGCACTGAGGGGATCTAAAGTTGAGGCTGCAGAGCAGAAAGAGAAATGAGCGGTCCTTATGACCATGTGGAACCACTAACTTAATCAACCCTGGAAACTAATTGTGGATTTTTTCCCCCTAAACTTAGATTTTATAAATCTCCTTATTTGAACCATTCATTTGAATCTGGATTTTTAAAAATTTGCAACTGAAGTCCTTTTAACATTTTTCCCAAAGTTAGTTGCACTTTATAGTCCTTGACCTCGAATAATTACATCCTTTTATATGCATCAGTCCTTAGATACTCGTGGTGAAAGATCCGCATTTACGTAGACATATTTGAAGCTAGACTTTTAACAGTCTTCATGTGGGATTTTTTTAGTCCACTGAAGGAACATTTTTAAACCCAAAAGAATGGTGGGTTAAGAAGCAAATAAACTTTTAAATACTATGAAGTGGAAGAATCAAGAAACTGGGCAAAGCAGGAACCCTATTGTTTTGACATTCTAATTATAAATACATTAGACTTGGTGCAAAAAATCATCAAACCATCAGTCTTGGCAATGGTTAATTCACTTTTTGAAGTTCAATAACTCATCTGTGAAGTGTCAGCAGCTGGGTCTTGTTAATGGTAAGCCTTTCATTCCTGTTAAATCAATTGTAAATAATAGAACCCCTCAGAGAAAAATGATGAAATAAGCATTGATTTCCAAATTGGGTGTCAGATACAGCATTAATAAAACACATTGCAAGCAAACAAGTACCTAATATACTCTGATCACTGAAATAGTAATCAGGAGGGAAAAAAATCAATGATTTTTGTGTAAGTTGCTAGTATTTTTACATTTCATTTGTATCTATGTATCATCCGATCAGATTTCTCATTTTAGGCCCTGTATGGTTATTTAATTTTCATTATCTTCACCAGCAAAACCAGGTAGTTTTGTGTAATGTTAGATTTGTTTCTCCCTTCTTCTAAATAGGTGACAAGCATCTGGTCACATAGTTTTTTTATTTGTTGTTTTTGTTTTTTTCTTAGTTGACTGACACCAGTGATTTTGTTGTGTTTAATGCAATACAATAATCATTTACAGCAAGTCACATAAAACTGCAGAAAAATGTAACCACTCTCGTAAAACTTGTAAGGAAAATAAAGCTCCCTAGCAGGTGTACATAAAAGTGCTCTCTGCCTACAAACTCTATTTAATGTTAATGCCAGTGTCTTTGAATACCACATACGGGGTCTGGCTAAAAGGAAAATGTGTCTGTGAACTGTTGATTATCCAACAAACGGGGTTGGAAGGGCAATGCCATGTTATCTGTTAGACTGAAATAGGAAAGCCATTAGGAGCTCTATTCATTGAGCATTTTATGAAGTACTAGTTTGAGGGAAGGTACTTATAAATTTGTTCTAAAGCCATACATGGGACGGGGTGGAAAGAAAAAGGGTGAAACTTTCAAAAGAACGTCCCAAGCTTCACGAAGTTAAATAGCACAAATTTTTCAAAGGTTGGTGTCTAACGATAAAGTAGCAGGGACATGGTGGTGGTCGATTTGGGCTTCATTTTTCTGTTTGAGTGCTGTTTCCTCATGTCTCATTACTAATTACATTTTGTCTTTTAGTCTATTGTGTTTTTCTCTTTATTTCTAGGTTTCTTTATAAAACCTCTTTGAAGTTATTCAAATGTTTTAACTGTTTGCAATTCAATGGCATTTGACCATTTGCTATCTACTGTTGTCCTTGACCTCAATAGCAGACCAGTGACTGTAGGAGCTTCAGTTTGATGTAGATGGGATCCAAGAGTAGATGACATTCAGATGGTCACTGCAAAAAAATAGAAATGGAAGCTATTACCCACTAGAAAGAAAATATTACGAGCTGAATCAAGATGTGAAGTGACAAATGTAAAGCAACATATGTACAGGGAACAGGGAACTTGGGATCTGACATCCTTTTCCCAACCCACATACAGACCAACTACTGTGTATTCCAAAGAGGAAAACGAGATGGTTACAGAACTTAAATTATGTCACATGAAGAATACTTGAAGGTCCTGGAAAATTGTAGCTGGGCGTGAAGAAGACTCAGACTCAGGTAGTCTACCAGCTGCTCAAGATCTGTTGTATTAGGATGATCATAAAATTTTCCAAATAAGGGGAATCTTCGAGAGTAAAAGGGAAGTAGTAGTAATGCTTAGGTTGGGAGAACCATCACATACAAGGACTGCACTGATGGGTTGTCTGGTCATCCTAATTTTGAAGAGTTTGACTGCTAACCTCAAACGGTTCAAGTAGGATCAATGGGAGGGGGAGAGGGAGGCATGGAATTATTGTATAAGGAAGGGATTTGTAAGGTACCATTGGGTGCCTGAAACGGGATGCCCATTTTTGGGAATTCCAGGTAGTCAATGGAATTCCTCAAATATGATTGTGAGGCCATTTAACAAGGACAATTTAGTGGGGATTTGAGCTCAGAATTGTGGTTGGACCAAATGAACTTGAATATTGTTGCAAACCTTGAGAGTCTATGGTCCTAAATGTTAAATGAAGTTTCACAGAGAGCTGTACTTTCTAAGTCAAGTTGTCTTAAGATCCGTTAGTAGAATTGTATTCTAGAATGAGTGTAGTCTACTATGGCTGGAGTGTAGCTCTGAGTCACTGATGTCTGAATGAACTAATGTTTTGGTCAGGAATGAGCTGGACAGAAACTTTTTAGGTAGTAGGACCTACTGTTAAGACCAGTAAATGGAACTGGGTAAGACACAAAATTAAGGTATAGTTTGGAGACCTTGGGCCATGAAGTAAAACTCCCTCCGAAGCAGGGTCTGTGATCCCTAGAATGCTCTTGTGAGGAGCCAGGATGATATTTCAAATAGCACCTCTGGAATTCTTTACAGGGAAGTTGCATCATACATGCATTTATGCTACTTGAGCTATATAGATGATAGATATAGATATATATTAAATAATACTATAAAACTGTCCTCTGTATTAGTATGCATTACATGTCACCTATTTCATATATAGTACTTCATAGAATGATTTAGAGGATTTTCAAGAATGATCTCAACTTAGTGATTTTGGCCTCATTTGCCTACATAGCTCTGAACCCCTGTCCTAGGGTATTCCTGATGTCTATCCAATAACTCCTTTTTTCTAGGTCAGCTCTAGCTTCATGTTCTTTGGAAAACCTTCCCTGCCAGCCATGGCTACACATGGGCAAAGCTATCTTAGCCTTTGGTGGCATTTCTTGTCTGTAAGGCAAATTTTAGCATTGAGATACACCTGGCTCTGTTGTCCTCGATTTGTAGTTTGGGGTACACCTGGCCTCTCTAACTAGACTTCACACCTCTTACCCAAGGGACTGAGTCACTCATTTCTTTGAATCCTCCAGAGTGTGGTGCACCCTGTGGATGGTTGTTCAGTTGAGCTGGGCTCCCCTCATTCTTAATTGAAGAGACTGTTGCAGGAGCCTCATGATGCCTGACCTCCCAGGTGGAAATATCTAAAGATATTGCTTGCTACTCTGGGGGTAGCCTGATCCATACAGAAAGACTAAAGGGCAATCATGGGAAGGAGACCTTATTTGTTAATTTAATTTTAGACTGCTTTTCTATGTTAGATTTCAGTGTCCATGGTGTATAGACCATGGGATCACAAAAGTTTTCTAATTATTTTAAAATGTTCTCTGTCCCTTTGGGAGTTTTGCATACAAACTGGCTGATTTCATAGTTAGGGTTTCATATTTGAGATTCCTATTTTACATAAAATACAGTATTAACAGTTTGAAAAGTATTCCTCACAGAAGAACCGTAACTTGAACTTCTCTAATTCCTGCTTTTTTGAATTACTGCCATGGAGGCATGAAAATTGGTATATTCTGAACACCTGCAGGTTCAGGTTTCATAAGTAAGGACCATCAATTACAAAATATTCTGTGCACAATGGGATTGCAAAAGGATTTAAAGTCAGATTACTTCTGTTAACTGGTATGCATGAGAAAAAAATGATACACGGAGAATTTTGGGGTGGGGAGAGACAAAAGGGTACTTTCTAATACAATGGAAAAAATTTTTTTACAAACTACGCAATGTATGATTTATATCTGAAGTATACGGGAAGGTATGTCTTGGCTGAGGCCAGTTTATTGTAGCACATCTCTATAGTGTATTAACTGTGAGCAATGATTCATAAATGTGCATGTTGAACCTCACTTCAAGTTCCTTTGCTCCTTATTGTTAGATTAGTAACTGCATCTTTGAGCCTCAGCACTGTTTCATGAAAGAATTCATAGTTTTGCTTACGTAGAATATGAAATGGTTGGTAAGTACTTAATTAAGAGACCTAGCAACAACTGAACAACAGATTGTTTCCACTTACTGTAATGAAAGACTGGGATGTGCAGGCCAGCTTCTGGAATAATCTAACTGGCACAGCCACCACTTCTAGAAATGATGCCCAGTATCATGGTTGACTATGCATCATGACCTCTTAAGTCGTCTTTTCTCCTTCCAGTCTTTGCTTTGTAATATAACCCTGGAGCTAGCCACTTGGGAGAAAGCACATGGTTGACTTGTAGCCACTCTGGCAGGTTTTGGTTTGGCCAGCAGTACTAAGACTGTGCCTTAGTACTCCTGGCATTATAGGAGAAGGCTGACCACTTCGGAGGCCAGGCCGGCGCAGTGAGGGTTGAGGCAGTGCACCTCCAGTGGCTTTTATCTGGATCTTGGCCCATACGTGCTAGATCACTAGCTGGTCCATCAGCACTGTTGGAGTGCCCATGGCATACAGACACAGGTGGGTTACTGTTCAGATTACATGACTCTGTTAGTGCTGCAACTACCAGGAGTTTTCATTTTTAAGGATAAGAAAACTTTATTATTATTTTTGAATTATTTGAGAGAGAGAGAAAAGAGACCAAGAGAGAGCGCATGCACTTAAGAGGGAGAAGCAGACTCCCTGCTGAGCAGGGAACCCCATGTGGGGCTCCATCACAGGACCCCGGGATTATGACCTGAGCCGAAGGTAGATGCCTAACCAACTGAGCCACCCAGGTGCCCCAAGAAAGCTTTATTTCATGGTAATAGTAGAATAGCCATCTATAATCCTTTTCCCACATCCTGAAACATGAGAGAGAGGCTGTTTTACAGAGGATAGGAAGTTCTTTTTTACAACATAATAATAGTAAGGAAGCTTAATTAGAATAGCAAATACTTGGGTAGTTCTTAGTACCTAAGTAAAGTAAATATTTCCTATATGTTGATAAGCTGTCACTGTAACCCTATGAGAATTGAAGCCAGAAAAATACCCAGGTACTAGTGGTGGAGCTGGAATTTGAGCCTGGGCAATCACAGCCTCGTCTCTAAGGGATCATGCATAGTGGCTCGAAGCTGAGGCCTGGTAATCAGTCAAGGTCGGATTTAAGTGCTGGCAACCTGACACTTAACAGTCAAGTTTTCTATTGCTATTGTTTTTATGCAATCTGTAAAATGAGAATGGTAAAAGAATTTAACGCCAAGGTTTTGGGAATTTTAAGATCTCTGGCATTTGAAGTGCTCAATAAATGTTGCCTTAGGATTTATAATGATGGAAATAGAAGGGCTATCAGTTGATGGGTATAGAACAGTCTAGCGTGTAGCCCAGGTTTTATGGGCTTACATGAGGGAGGGACTGTGGGTGGTGGGGAGGAGGGACCGGCCGGGACTGGGGAAGGAGAGAGGTGCCCATATGCTTGTTTTGGACCACGTAGTTTAGTCTGCTCCATAGGTTTACCATCGCAGGAGTGGGTAGCTAAACTTTACCCCAGACCTCGGGTTTAACTTCATTTATAGCAAGTTCACTTCACTTTACAGCTGACAGTCCTGGATCTTATTTAACCGGAAAACAGCAACTGTCAGACTAATTTCCTCTTGATAATTTTGTAAATTTCCTTCTCTAATTGGATAATAGAATTATTGGGAATTTTGCAAATAGAAAATGGAACAATCTGCTGAGGGCAGGAAGTGCTAGCAATGTGTTGGACTATATAGGACCTTACTGCACACAATCCGGGCCTCGAGTTGTGGATTCATCAAAATCCTCGGAGCTGCCATCTCGTTTCGTTTATTTTTACTTCCTCTTCTCACACTGCTGATGTGGGTCCATTACCACAAACCATCATTATCTCTTTTAGCAGTTCTGCTTTTCTTCACTAACTCCTCCTGGAGCAGATGAATTTCTCTAATAAGATGGTCAGCTTCGTGCATTCAAATCTGGGTTTTTCCACTGGTGAACCAAAGCAGGAGAGAGAAATCGTGACTTTTGGAAAAACGATGTGCTTGCAACGTCTAGTTACTACACTGTTAATTTTTTCATTACCTTATATTTGTTAAAGGGGGGGATAGTCGCTCAGGAAATACCGGGAACAAATCACAATTTGACTATTTCGAAAAAGATTGTTATATTGATGAAATTCTATGGTAGAAATTGTTGCCAATTTTTGGCGATCTTGAAATCAAAGCAAACATTGGCTTAGAATGCTTTTAAATTTTAAACTTTCTGCTCGTGTTTGGGTAGTGTCTCCCTCCACTCTCCAAATGTATGTAGTTACCTCTTAAAAGAGTTCAGATTTTTGGCAAACCATTCAAAGAAGTTAACTTCAGGCTAAGAGTAAGAACATAAAAAAAATCTGAAAAGTTTGGATTGCCATGAAAGAAAATTTTAATAATGAATATTTGTGCAGCGCATTGATATCTTAATGTGATCAGCAGTACACCCAACCATTATGTTGATCACCACTCGGCCTTACCAGATGAAAATAGTGAAGAATTTGGGCAACCTAAGTGTGACGAAGGTTTACTTCTGTTAACAGTGATAGACTCTCTTCATTCTTTGAGGTTAACAATTTTCTGTCCTCTACGAGCAGTTACCTTGGTGGTGGTGATCATCGTGGCTCAATGAGAGCTATGCTGATTTTTCTTCTCCCAGTTGGTGCCAAGCTTCAGCCTGCAGGTGTTGCTAACTTGTCCGGTCCCTGAACATGGCTGCCATTGAAGTTCCTTAGATGATTCTGTCCCAGTTACTGATGCGAGATTCCAGGAAACTCAAGACCCACTCTTGTTGATGATACTTCACACTCTGAGAATTTAAACTTGTGTTTTTTGGGGAGCACCAAAGGTAAATGTGACTTAGCTATGCTTCTGTTTCAATATAGCTTTGAAATGTGGGCCCCCACAGGATGTAGGAAAACCTAGCTGAACAGAAAAATGGACCATCTGGCCTTTAACCAGTTCTTGAATAGGGAGGTTTGTGTTCTGTGTTTACCTGGGTGAAGAGTTGTTTGTGTGAGTGCTTCCTAAATGCTTCGGCAGTGTTTCATGCTGCATGCTGGAGGCTCTGGAGTTGGACAGATGGGGTTTGAGTTTGGATTTACGTATCAGCTGTGTGACCGGGAAAAATTACTTAACGCTTCTAAGCCTCCATTTCTTCATCTGTGAAATGGGAGTTATTAGGGTATTGGACGTGTGTCCATCAGCAGCCTCTGTGAACTGTAGCTTACCACTTGTGAGTAAAGTAGCACAGTTAAAATTCACGTGGAAAAGCTTGGTGCATTCACATCTGTTTGCAAAGTTGTGACCCATACAGTCCATAAAATTTGATTTTTAGCAAATGAAGTACTGGACATAAAAAAATCTCCCCAAGGACTGTAAATCTCAATTTTGGATAATATCCTATGACATCTTGCCATAGAAGTCCCTATGTGCATGTTTCTGTTTTTCATCTGGAGTGTCTTTGAAGCTTGGCTCTGGGTCACTCCTGCACACCATACAGCACCTCTCACATCAGTTAGTACCATGGATTCAGAAGCCCAGCCTACCTGCACTTGAATCTCCTCTGTAGGACTTACTGAGGGGCCTCGGTCAAGTTACTTAGCCTCCTTGTGCTTCAGTTTTCCCATCTCCCGAATGGTAAGAATAACAACATCTCCTTTAGAGGTTAGTTGTGAGTATTATAATGATTTAAATGCTTTATCTGCATTCCTCAGACTATGGTAAACATCCAGTCAATGTTACCTGCTGCTTATCTACCCCCCTCCCTGTAAGTATAAAGTTAATGCTAATGAGCATTTGCCTTTATCAGAATTTTTCTGTACGGCTAATTAAACATGAGGTGTTAATAGTGGGGGAAAAGAAGTCAGGCAATAGACACAGAGGATTGTAAAGAACAGTCTAACCATTTCCTGACTTATGAGAAATGGGGAACAAAGCAGTCAAACATTCTAGAATTGGGTAAATTGAAGAATCGAAGACAGAGCTTCTACTTTCTTTACCTACAAAGGACCCTGGGGAGCATCACCTCTCAGACTGCCCACAGCCGGGTGCATACCCCTAAGTTTCAATTGTCTTGAGTTACCTTTGATTCTGGAGATGCATCCAGAGAAGTAAGTGAGACTGGCTGAGAGCCTGCCTGAGGGGACCGCTGGCATGAAGAGAGTGGAGGGCTGCCAAGAAGACTGTTCCAAGGCCCAGAAGTAGCCCTGCTAGACCTCTGAGGGAATCAGAATTCGTGGGGAGACTGAAGGTGGGGTAAGCCATCCCTGCAGGGGATGTTCCAGAGCTAATATAGTCAGCTGGACCAGGACCGAGCCTCCAAGGAGCCCGACGACTCCACCTTGAGACGGACACCCCTTCTCCAATTCACTTGGACACCATCTTAGGAGCAAAGAGCCATGTGGGTGGCCATCTCTAACCCTGCACCTGCTGCTCTCTTAAGGAGAAAATAAGTTGGAGGTGGAGGGCTGAGGGCTCTGAAAGATGGTACGTTTTTATCCAAGGGAGCTGAAGACTGTCCCTGAGGACTGGTTAAAGCTTAGTCCCATTGACAGCGTAAACTGGTCAGTTACTTCCCTCCATCAACCAGATGGAGGGGACTTAAGGAGGAGGCCTGTGTAATTGAGACCGAATAAAAGATACCTGCTTTTTCGACTTATACTGTAAATTAAACTTTGCAATCTTGATAGGCAACATATGTGGCTTTTGTGAATTTTTCTGTGAGCATTTTCCAGGGAGAATGATCAAAACATAATCATTTCCTTGTCAATGTTGTCAGTGACTCAAAATCCAAAGTTTTCTGATTTTGACAAAGATTTACCAAGCAAATTTGATTTTCTTATCGATAAAAGGCAAAGGCCAGTGGTTACTTCTATTTTTTTCCAGTATATATTCATATCCTATATGCCATTAAAGTAATACAAAAGATGCACACTGAAAGCATAATGTTAAATTCAGTTGATCTATTATAGTAAAGGGACGGATGTTAGAGATCTGAGGCTTACTCTGCGATATAATGTTGTAAGTGATCTTCTGGCAGTTGCTTTTCATTCAGGATGGTATTCTCTGAGTCTTCATAGTGGTCACATTCAGAGTAGCTGATTGATAAAATTCTAGGTATTTTCTGTGCCAGACATGTAATACCAGGGTGGCATTCAGTTATCAAGGGCTAGAGTCCTTTACACATCTCCCTAAAAGAGGGAGGTCCTTTGAGCTCCAATAAGGACAACCCCTTAATGACAACTTCACAAAAGATTCTCACCATTCACAAGGGATTAATTTGCACCTGAACCGTGTTGAAAGATGGTGTGAACCCATTCACGGTCTTGAACTTGACAAACAATGAGGTGGTCCCATTGGAAAAGATTGCTGTTTTTAAAGGACATTATTTATGTATGGTTGCCCAGATTTGTTAGGTAAACAAAGCCTCAAAGTAGAGGAATAAAATGAGCACTCAGAAGACATGGTCTAATACTTTAAATGTTCAAGACATTCTTCATAGCTTTAATTGTTTGAACACCCTCTCTGTACAAGGTACTGGGAGAGATGAATAAGATAGGGCTTTTGACTCTAGAGATCTTACCCTAACAAAATAAAAATAAATGCATGTATACAATAGCTTTTATGTATGTAGTCATGTGTATTTTCTAGGAGGAATGTTTGAACATATTTGCTTGTCATACAAGCCAGTGACTCCAAAGGTCAAGAACAATTGCAGTTTTAGTCTATTTAATGTAAGCCTGTGCTTTTTGGTGATAGAAAGTTCTGGGCCTTAGTCTGCTTTGGGCTAGCAGTGATAAGTTTATATCAATAGGAAAAATTCAGTTATTTGGCCTATTTGTAGTCCTATTAATATATCACATATGTGGTAGGTGCCAGAGAAACCTGTAAGGTGGATATAGTACTTGCCTTTACAGAGGTCCAGTATCCAATGAGAACAAACCCCGTGGTACAAACTCTAGCAGAGGTTCGTGCTAAGGGAATGGGTAAGAGGGGAGTCAGTGAGGCTTCTCAAAGAAGTATCCTTTCAATTAACTTGAGCATAGATGGAGGGGCTAGTTTTCCCTCTCTCCTTCAGCCAGGAAGATGTACTTAATTTATCCACTTTATCGAGTTAAGTAAGATGAAAATGAATCATATATGACTTAATCCCCTTTATAACACTTAGGAAAGTAAAGCTGACTATTGATACCAGGTGATATGCTAAATGCTTTCCTAAGAATTATTTGATTGACTCAACCATTTAAGATAAAGGAACTGAAGCTAAGAAACTTGTGGGCTAATATCACACAGCTAATTCATTAAATAGGTGGAGTAAACATGGATATGATCCATCTACTTAGATTACAGGCAGCTCCCAGTTAGATTGGGATTGCATTTTTCAAAAGTTGCTTCTCACCATTCCTCAGTTTGGGATTGGTGGTTCTGAAACTTTTGTGTGCATCAGAATCACCTGGAGGGCTCATGAGAACAGACTGCTGGGTCCTACACCCAGAATTTCTGATTCAGTGGGCGTGGGGTGGAGCCCTAGAATTTGGGTCCAAAGAATATGCTTTGAGAACCAGTTCTATAAAATAAAGGGCTATTTTTCAATGTTTAATGCACTCATGGAAGGGCACCTGGGTCGCACAGTCAAAGCATGGGACTCTTGGTTTCGGCTCAGTTCTGATCTCAGGGTCGTGAGATTGAGCCCTGTGTCTGGCTCCACTCAGCTTGGAGTCTGCTTGAGTTTCTCTCTCCCTTTGCCCCCCCCCCCTCAAATAAATAAATAAATCTTAAAAAAAAACCCAAAACACTGTGGATTAGTGACAGGGGCACGATTTTTCTTTTTCCATATACAAATTCTCTCTATCCCATTTGATTCCTACATTTGGGTCTGTCAAAGGAAACTGAACCCTTTAGGATGGATATTGAAAAATACACAGAGTAATAAGTGCTGTTAAGGATGTAGAGGAACTGGAATGCCTGCCTGTCCATTACTAATGGGAATGTAAAACAGTGCATCTGTAGTAGAAGACAGTATGGAGGCTTCTCCAAAAAAATTTAAGCATAGAATTAACATGTGATCCAGCAATTCAATTCCTAGGTATATGCCCCAAACAATTGGAAGCAGGGACTCAAATTATTGGTACACCCATGTTCATAAGAACATTATTAAGAGCAGCCAAAAGGTGGTAACAACTCAACAGTGTTCACCAGGGACTCGGGAGGGGAGAATGGGGAGTATAAATTTAATGTGTACAGTTCCAGTTTAGGATGAACAAGTTCTGGAGATAGGTAGTGTGATGGTTGTACCACATTGTGAATGTGCTTAATGTCCCTGAACTTACACTTAAAAAATTATATTGGAAATTTTTATGCCTATTTTACTATAATAAAAAAAAGGGACTGTAAAGAGAATTGCACATCCCCTCTCTTGCGCATCTCCCAAAGCATGCTTGGATAGTCTAGACCATCTTGTTTGAATGACTGAGACCTAGAATGGGGCAGTATTTCCTACAGGGGAAAATAGACATCTCTTTTAGATACATCTAATACCAAATTTTGAGCTGGTATGGCAACCTAACCTAGAAAAATAACGTGCACATTAAACTTGCCCAGAAGTTAACCCTTAACATCCAACCACCGGCCAGGTTTCCAGGAAAATAAGTCTCAATCTGTCTGAATGGGAAGCCATTGTCTGTAAGGTTAGCTCATAGAAAATGGCTGCAAGTCAGAGGCTGTCTTATTTGGCATCCCTGATGTCTGTCTCTGACACTTAAGGCTAAATTATACTTCTGCTAATTAAATAAACGTGTAAAGCCAGCATCATACCCTGCCTCTCCTCCTTCATAAAGCAGGGCATTGCCACTTTGGGTAGTTGTCCGTATCCATCATTTCATAATTTCTAACCTTAGGCATAGCTGTTTAACTCAATTAAATGTGACTGAAGTAAACTTTGTTGAAAAAGCTAATAGTAGAATAAATATATGGAGTTAAATGCTCAGGGTGATTTCTGCAACTCAAGTTGAGGTTATTAATTTGGGGCCGCATGTGTGGTTCTTGATCATGACATTTTTCAAAAGAAATCTCTTCTGTCTGAATTACCCTTTGCAAAGGGGAAGCTTGCTCCTGAATTGACCACCCTACTTCTCCTTTAATAAAAATTTCATCAAAGTGACCAAGTTTCTTAATCCTTGCAAATGCCCTAACTATATATTCTAGAAGGGTATTAAAAATTTAAGACTATATTTTAAAATATAAGTTAGGTTCTTAGGTTAAATATTGTGTATGAGATTAATACTTGATAATTTGATGTGGTTGTCATTCTTTTTCTGGGTCTTCCCTTTGTTTCACTAAATAAAATCTTAAAACCAGGAAGGACTTTTATCTAGAAAACACCTCAGTGTGTTCCATAGAATACACGTTCAGAGAGCTGTTGACTAGTCTTTTCTCTTCAAGACAGTCTTCTTTTGTCAAATAACAATGACAAATTTTGGTTTAAATAAAACTTAAACAAAAACCACAGGACTTTTAAGAACCTTTACTTTCTAATTTTTGCAGTGAATTGCAGAGGAGAAATTTAGAGAGTTAGTCCTCCAAAACATACTCATGGAATTTTGCTTTCCCAGAGGCATCTCTTAGAACTAGGGGAAAATAAACTGGGCTCTGAGAAAGTCAAACTTTGTTCCTAGAACAAATGGAGGAAGTGAAGTCTTCAGGCTTCATGTTTATTTGGTATTCTGTGACCTTAAAAATAGATTCGTTTTCACTTTGGAGTGGAAAGGCATGGGCTGGGGGGCCAAGGCCAGAGTTTGAGGCCCTCCTCTATCAGTTGGCTGGCTGGGTGCCCTCAGACACCTCTGTAACTCTGATGTAGGCTTACTGGGTTGGGGCGTTGCTCCCTCCCATGCCTTGCTCAAAGCATTGTTGAGATAATGCTTTCAAAATAGCCTTGCAAAATGTGAAGCGCAATTGCAGATCATTGTCATCATAAGAATAAGTACAGTTAGATGACAGATCTGGTATTGACTGTTTAGCTGATTACATCAAGATGCAGTTTATATGTAGTATGATTACATAGTTTGATCACAACAATATCGAAGAATGACCCTATGTATGGAGCAAATAACTTGGGAAGACATGATGCCCAGATGCTAACCCATGTTTTGCTTTGGTAAGGATTTTAGTTGAGTACTTCTACTTTTTAATTTTATGTAATAGATGTACAGATTTCTTCTGATTAGCTCTATTACCTAGGATTCCTCCTTCCCCTGTAGTAGAAATTCGTACTATGGTGGCCATTTTTAGCTTTCTGCTGCACCACATTGAGCATTTTGCTTTTGTCTTCCTTGTTGCAAGATGGCTGCTGTACCATCAGGCCCTGCAACTGAATTCTAAGTGGGAGGGATGGAGAAGTTACTTTTTGGAAGGGTTGCGCAGACTCAGGAAGGGAGACCCTTCTCAGTAAAATTCTATTCATAATTCGCTGGCCACACTTTTGTTTTATGACCACCTCTTGATTGGGGTGGCTTGGAAAATCAAGTGTTCAGCATTCTGACGTCCTGCACGTAGTGCTTTAAGTGTGGTCCCCAGACCATTTACATCACCTGTGATCCTGTTACAAATGCAAATTCTTCTGCCTTACCCTGACCCTTTGTCAGGACTAGCTACTTAATTTGTGCAGTCTAGTGCAAAATAAAAATGTGGGGCCCCTAGTTCAGAAATGATTAAAAATTTCAAGACAGTAACAGTGGAGCATGAAATCAAATGTGAGGTCCTGTGTAGTGTCAAAGATCACAGATGCATGAGGCTGGCCCTATCATCTATATTTCTAGGTGATTCTGAGGCATGATCAGGTTTGAGAACACTGCAAGAAGTACCTAGAACAAGTACTTAATTATTTCCCACATCTGCCACCTTCTTGAGGAAAGTGCTGGGCTATTTGTAGAAAGATTCAGTCACTGATCAGTCATGTGAGAGGCAGATGTCCTATAATTTTCTTTGCCATTGGTGAAAAGCATCCCTGACATCTGGAGGCAAAAGCCCAATGGGAACTGAATAGGATCTGGAGGAGGTTCTGCCAACCAACAGCTATGGCCGAGGATAAATTTTAGACTAAAAAGCTGGGTAGTGTTGCTCTCCTGATGAATGGTTGTTTCAAGTAGTTAAAAAAAAATGTGGATGAGCTTTCAATGAAAGTGAAATTAAAGTCATTTATCCCAGATCATTTGGAAATATCAACTCCCTTCTTAAGGAAGGAAAATACAATAAAGCTCCTTCATAAAGATATAAAATATTTAACATGTGACTTCTGCTTTGTACCAACATCACCTCTTAATGGTTGTGTTATTTTGTTATGTTTAACTTCAATGAAAAATTTAGGAGGAAGGATGGGCAAATGTTTAACCCAAATCAGGATTTTTTTGCCTGAAATCTGTGATTACATCATTGGCACATTTATATTGTAAGACATTTTTATGATATAAGCATTTTTTCATTTGGACAGCAACCATAATAAATTGAAATAAAATTCAGTCTTGATTGATGTTGTAAATGTCATGTACAGGGCAAGTGCCATCTATTAAATGTGGTTTGCCAGGGCAGCAATAATAGTAGCATTTGAATGTTTTTCTTATTAAGGAGAAAAATGGTCAGTAACATTGGTTTGGTGGACTCCAAGGACGGTGGTAAATGGAAAATGCCTGCAGCATGTGTGACTCTTTCCCTGGCTTGAGGACAAAGGTGGTCAGAGGCTGCAAGAACTGTTTTTTCCTTTTTTAAAAATTAGGGTAAACTATTATAGTTTGTGCAATGAAAGAGAGAGGCTGATTACAACATAATGGAGTGTACCATATTCATCTCTTTGAAATATGACCTCACCCGGCCTTTTCCATTTTACAATCGATTCTCTCATTCCCTTAATGAACCTTTGCATTCATGAGTCTTCCTTGGAAGTATGCACATGAAGTATTGCTGGAGCAAAGAATAATTGTCTGCCAAGTAAGTAAGAACAAAGTGCCTCTCTTGTCGTTTGGTTCAATAACATTAGAAACTGTTAATGCATCATGTTGGGCACCGTATTGTTTTGCTTAATAATTATCTAATTTGCCAAAGCTTGCTTTAAAAAATGTTTTTTGGAAACTGGCACAATAGAGTTGTTTGCCTATTTCTCTAAAGATGGGATGAGAGGCTGATGTAAATGCATTTAAGCACAATTTTTGTTCCTAAAAATGTTTCTAAGCATGTCTAATTTGGGCAAAGTAGCACATTCATTTTGAGCAGATACTGTGACAGTGAGGGTATAATAAAACTATAGGGAATAGTTGGTTGCTTGTAACAGAAAGGAATACAAAGCAATAAGTGTAATTCTTGGGTTTTTGAATAATAGCTCATTTACATAATTTGGAATACATACATACAAGGTTCATTGATCCAGGAAGACAATATGATAGATTTCATATAACCCTAGACCTAAAATATATTCTAGTCTCCTCTTTTGATTTCTTCCCTACTGGTGGAGGGAAGAAAGGTTAGTTGGCTCTGTTAAATGTTAGGTATATGACTGTGTGTACATTGGGTAAAAAAGTTGGTGTGAATTGATGACATGAGAGAAGAAAGAACAGGACTGAACCATGACTGTGCTTGTCAGTTGTGAAACTAGTTCAAAGACTTGTCCTTCCCTGGGAAGCAGGGGAATGGGATTGCCAGTGTGTGCTTGGCCATTTAATTGAGCCCAGGAGAATTATGGGTAGACACAAATCAATGGAATTAGGAATTTCTTCAAAGAAAATAAGGAAGAGACCCAAGTAGTGGGCATAACTACAGGGCCCCTATCTGAAAAGAGAACAATAAAAGAACGGATGTTCAAGCCTATGAGGATAGTAAAAATAAAAAGGTAAACACAAGGTTACCGAAGCCTGTGATAACCAGTTCTTAAAAACATATATAAAACATCATTCCCGCTCCTGCTTTATGATTGTGAATAAGGTTCCAAATACTGGTCCAACAGGTCTTTAGCCTCCTCTCTCCATCTGAATCTCATGATGCCTAGTTTGGCTTCCTTCAGGGAGCCTTTTCTGATTGGCAGGGGGAGGGAGCAATTCCTCTTTGATCTCTTCCTTCCTTAGGAGCATTTTAAAACTATTCAGTCATTAGGCCTTTATGTATAGCTGAGGGTTTATTGAGCATTTGCTACACCAGGTGCTGAATGTTTCTACTTACATTTTCATCCAACCCCCTAGCCATCACAGGAGATAGGTACTATTATCTGTTTCAGTGAGATGCAGGAGGGTTGAGCGGCTTGCCCAAGTTCCTACAGCTGGTGAGTAACAGATCTAGAATTGGAGCACAGATTGATCTGTCTCCCCAGAGAGTATGAACACTGTTTCCCAAAACACATCTCCTTATGTTAGGGAGGTTTTTTATGTATGTGGCATGCCTCCCTACAGAACCTGTAAACCCTTTGGGAGAAGGTAAATGCATCACTTTGAGTCTCACACCCACCCTCGGTTGGAACCAGTTCTTTCCCAGTTTTTGTCCACTTCACAAAAGAAATACCTCTCACCCTCCATAATCTTGCCAGGACTCATTAGTAGGGCTTTGAGATTTAGACCTCTTCTGTTGGGGGCAATCTGCGATGACTGAATTGGGTGGTGTGTTGAATTTCTGAATTTAAATACATTGTAGAGTCAACTGAGATGTTGAGATGATTCAACCACCTTCCCTTTCTGTCTTCTGATAAAAAGAATTGTCTGTCTCCCTGTCTCTAATAGAAAATGCCACGGTCAGGGCGCCTGGGTGGCTCAGTTGGTTAGGCGACTGCCTTCGGCTCAGGTCATGATCCTGGAGTCCCGGGATCGAGTCCCGCATCGGGCTCCCTGCTCGGCAGGGAGTCTGCTTCTCCCTCTGACCCTCCTCCCTCTCATGCTCTCTGTCTCTCATTCTCTCTGTCTCAAATAAATAAATAAAATCTTTAAAAAAAAAAAAAAAGAAAATGCCATGGTCATCAAAGGAATGTGTGACATGTTTATTTGAAATAAAGAATGAAGTCCTATTTTGGTAAATCTAATTTTGCTTATTGGTGTGACACTGAGGATGGACTATGCTAATTGGGTTTTTTAGTGGATGTTTTTACAGAAATTGTATACATTAAATCTGTAGTCAAAAGGTTTTAGTAAAAATACAAAGCACAGGATAGGATCAAAGTATTTTATCATCCTTACATTGGGAAAGGTGTTTTTAATTAACTTAGAAATCTTTCGAAGTATATGGAGATACATGAGATGTCTTTAAGCAGAAGAGTAAGAAGAATAATTAAGTCATTTAAGTCTTAGAAAAACCATTTGAGATGCTTCCAAAGTTTACTGAAAAACTTAGCTTCACATCACTAAAATGTTCTAATAAAATTTCTTCTTATGTGCAATGGCTATAAGAACTTTTAATATTTAATTTTAAAAACAGGGTAATTGTAATAATTCAATCAAAAATAATTCTTATTTTTCACAGTAGGACAGCTTTTCGACCATAGGAAATACAATTAAAATAAGGCATTGTGGTGGGAAGTAGGATGGGGCTATAAACATACAAATATATTAAGACAAAATTCTGTGATGTAGGTCACAAGAGTGCAGTAACTGTGGTCCAGTGATTGAGAACTTCTCTAGAATACACTGTGTTGTGTGTAAATGATACAGACCTCTAGAATCGTTCAAATGATTTGGCATATATGCTTCATTTTTGTCCAAAATCCCTCAGATGACTTGGGCAGGTGATGTTACCAGGTTTATACAGAAGGGGCTACAAAGAAAGGCCCAGGGATGCCCTGATTGACCAGGGTGATCTGCTTCAGGACCAGAAGCAAAGGTTCAGGCCCTTCCAGTCCTTCTCCAAACTAAGACAAGTTTTTTTGTGTGTTTGTTTGTTTTTAAAGTGTGGAGCCCAATGCGGGGCTTGAACCCATGACCTGGAGATCAGCACCTGAGCTGAAATCAAGAGTTGGAGGCTTAATTAAGGAGGGCACGCATTGCATGGAGCACTGGGTGTTATGCGCAAACAATGAATCATGGAACATTACATCAAAAACTAATGATGTACTGTACGGTGACTAACATAAATAAAAATAATTAAAAAAAGATTTGGAGGCTTAACAGACTGAGCCACCCAGGGGCCCCAAAACAAGTTTTCCTTTAAATTGAAACAATAGGGGCCCCTGGGTGGTTCAGTCAGTTGAGAGGCCGACTCTTGATTTCAGCTCCCTCATTATCTCAGGGTCCTTTGGCTACATGCTCAGTGGGAAGTCTGCTTATTTCCCTCTCTCTCTCTCTCTGCCCCACCACCCACTCACCCATGCATGCATGTGCCCTCTAAAATAAATAAATCTAAAAAAAATAAAATAAAAAAAAAATAATAATAAAATAAATAAATCTAAAAAACGGGGGGGAAGTGGACATAAAGTTTTTTTTTTTTTTTTAATGGCATAAAGTAACCATGAAAATTGCCAATAGTGACAGATCCTTTGAAAAAAGTCGATATATTAATGATGCAACTCTTAAGATGAGAGGATTTTATACTAAATCTGTTCAGGCCCTTGATACTCAAGTGGAATATATTCTGTTACTGATAAATTTTCAGGTCATGCCGGGCGCCTGGGTGGCTCAGATGGTTAAGCGTCTGCCTTTGGCTCAGGTCATGATCCCAGGGTCCTGGGATCGAGTCCCACATCGGGTTCCCTGCTCCTTGGGAGCCTGCTTCTCCCTCTGCCTCTCTCTCTCTGTCTCTCATGAATAAATAAATAAAATATTTAAAAAAAAAAGAATTTTCAGGTCATGCCAGTAAAGGGAGCATATTTTAAGAAACATCAATAGTTTGTCTTTGGTAACATAAAACCTGAAATGTATTCACCATACTTTTAAAAGAAGCTTTGGATTTAAATGGAGGAAAAAAACATTTTGCCACTATAATGTAAAATAGTTCTAATAAGATCAACTATAAGACATTACTTATCAAGGTACTGAAGTCACAGGTCTTAGAAGGAAGAAACACATTTCTGAGGGAATGCTACTACTCTGTAATTGGTTTTCCAGGCCATGTTTGAAGTTGAATTACAAAGTTAGCCTCAATTTCCAGGTGTCTAGTGGAAACTGTCTTTTTCCTTAAGGGGGGGAAAGTCGATGTTAATTCCAAAAAACCAAAAATACTGGAAAGCTTTACTTTGAGCCTTGCTAACCAAATGGGGGGGAGCCTATGGTTGAGCAATTTCTGGAACTGTCTTCACCTCTAAAATGGGAAAGATAGTCTTGTTTGGGGGATTAAATGATGGTGTGTGTGTGTTAGTCTGAGCCATCTGAGAAGCAGATGCTGAATGGGATTAAATGTACAAGGATGTGAGGGGCACCTGGGTGGCTCAGTCGGTTAAGCATCTGCCTTTGGCTCAGGTCATGATTCCGGGGCCCTGGGATCAAGCCCCATGTCCCTGCTTCTCCCTCTGCCTCTCCCCCTGCTTACGCTCTCTTTCTCTCTCAACTAGTAAAATCTTTAAAAATGTGCAAGGATGTGAACAGGGGACATGCCTATGAAAGACAACGGGGAAGGAACTAGGAAACATCAGGAGAGCCAGAGTCTGCAGTGAGGCAAGGCCGTGACCCCTAGATGGCCAGAGGGAGGAAAGCGTTTAGACCTCAGTGCAGTCTAAGGAAGGCTCAGCAGAGCAGCTGGAGCTCTGGGAGAGGAACTTTCTGATAGTCGGAGGTCTGTCAGATACGTTCAGTGGCTCAGAATTTATGAAGATGTCTGGCACGTGGCAGGTACCTGGTTTCAGTTTACATTGCTGTTTACACTTTGAGTCAGGGCTCATTCTCCCGTGGCTTCAGTTTAGTTTATTTTCTTAAACTGTACTCCGCCTTCCTCCATTTTTAAGAATTTAACCAAAGCCCCTACCACAGGGCTGACTTAGAGGATGGTGAGTCTGTCATGTGCTCATTTCACAGATGGTAGAGTGAAAAACCATCTCTTCCTTACATGGGACCCTTGGGGGTTCCTGATTTGGTAGTTTCAGATGTGATTGTATGGGTAGTAAAAATGAGTTTTCTAAAATACAAATCCAATTATGTATATATATATATTTTTTTTCTTTCTCATTGTCTTAAGGCTAAGTCCAACCTTGTAGCACACCATGAAAATCTCTCTGCTTACTTTGTGTCTAACCACATCTGCTCTCACTTTGCTCATCTTTCTGCTCCAGTGATAAGTGGTGATCAGACTCAGTATTCATGGGCTGATGCACTCCTCTCTGCAGCCTCCTGCTCTCTGGGGATGGCCAACTGACATCGTTCTGGCCAGACCCACGCTGGGGGAGATGACTGGGTCGGGGCTTGGGACAAGCTCTTTCTTTTCCAATTAAAAAATAGAAAGACATTTTAAGCTGTTATGCATTTTGTCCCTTGCCTTTCTTTCCTTCCTCCCACTGGAAACCTAGAGAAGCAGCAATCATCTCGAGAGAGGCAACAAGAATCAGAAACAATCCCACCTCATAGCGATGGTAAACCACAGACATTGCTAGAACCTGGATCCTTAAAAGTGTCACTGAACAGTTATACCAGCCAGACACCCCTTGTCAGATTGCTTACATGCATTTGGTGAACATCTATCTATATTGGTGAGTGAGGGTTTTTTGTTACAAATATAATCTTGTCTCTTTCCCCATAGTTGAATTTCATGTATCAAAGCATCTAAGAGGTGATGTTTTAATTGTTGGTTTCCTTGTCTAGACTAGACAAGCCAGTGAACTTTTTTCTTTGGTTTACTATGATCAAGGCATTATGTTAATCCCAGAAATACAGAAGTCCCCAGTGACTCTTAGAAAATAGGTACAAGTCAACAAAAAATTAGACGGAAGGAATGAATGTTGAAACCGCCCATAGAGTGAGGGTCTCATCAAGGCAGAGAGGGCGTCCTGGATGCCTGAGTGCAAAAGAGCCAGGTGGAGAGAGTCAGTGAAGGTGGTGAAGAGTATGGGCAAAGTCTTGGGAGCCAGAGGGAGCATGCTGTATTCAAGGAACTGGAAGAAGCTTAGGGTAGCCGATGGTGAGAGATAGAAGGAAACAGTGGTAAGTGATGAAGAGGAAGAGGACAAAGGGGGCTTTGCAGCTCATGAGAAGGAGTTTGGGGTCTATCAGCAGTGCAAGTGTTGAGGATTCAGCAGGGATTGGTTAAAGAGGGTTTTGTGGTCCTATCTGTGTTGGCAAAAGCTTGCTATGGCTAGTAGCTGGGCAAGAGGATGGAGTCTAGTAGAGAGCATTTTGTCAGATTCCAGGGAGAGATATTGGAGTTTAGGGATGCAGTAGATCTGGAGTAAGGGCTGAGACTGCACTTTAACAGTCCCCCTAAGTTACGATGCTGATGCTGCTGGTCTAGGGCTACACTGGGAGTAGACTAGGAAAGAGAGTTGGCTGTAGAGGACTGAGAAGGAAGAGCTAAAGGGGAGTATAGGGAGAAGCCAAGAAAATGGACGTTTTGAAAAGGAAGCAATAGGTCTGTTAAACGTTGCTGACAGCACAAAAGCAGTCAAACTAAATAAAAAAACATTCTTGCATTTATTAAATCAGACAAGAGAAGCAGGTTGGTGAGTAGGAACTAGAGGAATGTGAGTAGTAAAGATGTATGGGATGATGTGGTTAGTCAACTTAGGAAATTTGCCTCCCTTCTAAATCGACTTTGAACACATTTATTCACCAAAGTGCTTGGGTAGGGTAAATGAACTGTATTTAAATGGGAAGATTCTATGGAAAATACCTGGTAGACACTGTCCATAGTAAAGCTAAACAGATTAGAATTTAGCAAAATTTCTTCATGTTGTTAATATGCAAATGAGCGTTGCACATTGCCATTGGAATCCACTAAGCAATGTTTCCCAAAATTATTTGATAATGAAGTAATTTTTTGTACAATTGTCTTTGGGACAAGCAGTACAGGCACACCCTTTGGAACTAGTCTCCAATTTTAAAACTGACCGTGGTTTATAGAAGTCACTGGGGAGGAAGGTCTCCTGTCTTTATCAACCTCCCAGAAAAGCTTGGGATTTGAGTGGGATCCCTTTTCAGAACCTGGGAATATGCATGAGTCACAGGTGTCCAGCATCCTATACGATGTGCACTATTATAGTATATTCTAAGTCCTATAATTGATGGTAGACAACTTGGAGAAAAAACTGATTGTTGTCAAGCTATTTGGTCTCCTGGAGGCATATCTGGATTTTTATCATCAGAATGATTTAAAGCATTTCTTCCCTTAAATTCTTCCAAAAGGTGCCTGAAGTTAAAGATAACCTCTATGTAACGTATAGTAGCTCTATATTTTAGTGTTAATTATTTATTGCAAATATCTCTTTTTTCGAAAGAGGTAGCAGGATCTATACCAGAAGAGATTGCCGTTACCATATGCTCTGTACATTGAAAGCCAATACACACACAGCTTCCGTCAAGGAAAATCAATGAAGCAAGAACCTTAACAATTTGGATCTTCTCATTGATAAGACTAATACTCCTTGTGTGCAGCTTACTTCAACATAATGAACAAAATTCAGCTGCTTTGGTTTGGAAATGGTTTTTAGAAGAGCAGAAATAAGGTCAAATCAAGGACCTTCGTGAGAGGAGAATAAATTGGCTATATACATGGAGGCCTTTACTAACTCTAAAATTCTGTAATTCTTTTTTTTTTTTTAAAGATTTTATTTATTTATTTGACAGAGAGAGACACAGTGAGAGAGGGAACACAGGCAGGGGGAGTGGGAGAGGGAGAAGCAGGCTTCCCGCTGAGCAGGGAGCCCGAAGCGGGGCTCGATCCCAGGACCCTGGGACCATGACCTGAGCCGAAGGCAGACGCCTAATGACTGAGCCACCCAGGCGCCCCTAAAATTCTGTAATTCATGACAACTAACCAGATCTGTGTTTTTTGGCTAACATAACAATTAATTCACATTGTACAGAAGATTGAGGGGGAAAAAATGAAAAAGGAAAGGCTTTGACCTATACTGGCCCTTAGTATACTAGTTCTATCTTAATTTTCTAGTCCTATAAACTATCAACATTGACAGAACTAGTTGAGTCACTGTTGTTTGAGTAAAATGTAAATTTTTTCCCAGCATCTGCCTTGACCCACCCTGCCGTCCCATAACTTAACCTGTCTGTGGGTTCCCCCATCCTGATATAGCTGAATACTAATTTTTCCATCAGGTGTTTCTTAGAGGGCTTCAACAGAAATGCATGCTATTAATATTGACATCTATCACTTGTATGATATGTTAAAAATGTCAAAGCATTTTTGCAGACAGTATCTTTATTTTTCACAATAACCCTGAGAAGCATGTTACCGCGATGGCCTGTTTATGGAGGAAGGGACCAAATTTCCAAGAGAGTAAAGGCCAATAAGTTATAGACTAAGACCAAGTCAGGATTTATGCTACCAATTTTATACTCCATGCTTGTACTTGCCTGTGTCTCTCCTCACTGGGCTATACGTACTTATTTATCCATGTATTCATTTAAAAAAAATTATTGAGCCTCTATGTGATTCTACTATAATGTGTGTTTCTATAAGAATTAGCACATATACAATTGGTGAAATAGAAGAGTGACATTAATAAAACACTGTGGTAATCTTGGTTTTTTTCAGCACATTCATGTTTAACATTTTCAAGTTGACCAACACAGCTGAATGCAACAAGCTATGAGCAAGCGGGTTTTGCACATGGTGCCAATTTCCTATATTGTTCCTGACTTGGGGTACCTATGTGTTCTGACTTGGAAGCATTTATTCTAGTCTTCATCTTTTCACATTTTTACTTTGCCTCCAAGGCTCAGTTGTTTGTTTGTTTTTGAGAATGTGAGCACACTTAAGAGTGGGGAGAGGGGCAGAGGGAGAGAGAGAATCCTAAGCAGACCCCACTCCCAGAACGGAGCCCAATGCGGGGCTCCATCTCATGACCCTGAGATCATGACCTGAGCTAAAATCCAGAGTCAGACACTTAACCTACTGAGCCACCCAGACTCCCCCAAGGCTCAGTTTTAATGTTTTCTTAAACCTACTTCCATCAAGCTACTACTTTATGTTTGTAAGTTAAGGTCCTTTTATATACTACAGTTTTATTTACTAGGAATTCATCATGTCTTTTAACCATGACAGTGTTTTTATTGGTATTGTTACTTTTGTTTGTGCTCTGGTTACAAGGTGCATACGTAAGGAGTTGTCTGTCCTGACCTATTTTGTTCTACCCCCTCTGATTTTTAGTGTGTCATTTCATAGGGCATAAGGATTTTAATAAGGTGTACATGGCATGTTTGCTTAAATGGCTGCATTTGCTGAGTAAATAATGAATACACATGTGTATTTGTAGATGGCTGTATTCACCAGAGTAAAGTGTCTAACTTCCATAGCTTTCCCTGAAATGTTTCTCACAAAAGTGTAAAAAAAAGGGCGCCTGGGTGGCTCAGTTGGTTAAGCGACTGCCTTCGGCTCAGGTCATGATCCTGGAGTCCCGGGATCGAGTTCCGCATCGGGCTACCTGCTCAGCAGGAAGTCTGCTTCTCCCTCTCCCGCTCCCCCTCTTGTGCTCTTTCTTTCTCTCACTCAAATAAATAAATAAAATCTTTAAAAAAAAAAGTGTAAAAAAAAAAAGTTGGCTTTCAACTCAATGTAGGAATTATGGAAAAGCTAGCAGGTGCTAGGTACTTTATCATTCAATTCTCACAGCAAATGTAAATCTAGGTCTTCCTATTTCCATTTTTGGCAAAGGATTTGAACCTAGGGCAGTCTGACTATAATTCTTGATTTTATAACCTATAACCTACCATGTTTCCATTTTTTAAAAAGCTAAACATTGAATATTAGAATATAAAAATTATTCTACCTAAGCCTAGAAACTGGGGAGGAGATGTTGGCAAAAAAAAAAGAAAGAAAGAAAAAAGTTAAATTGTTTGCCTTTCTACTATCCCTTCAAAGACTTCTTAGTAAGTTTTATGGTTTTCTCCCTCAGGTCCAGTCTCTTCAACATGAATGTTGAATTCTTTTTATTCCAAACTCTCTAATAATGATACTGCTTAGCAGAAACTCATTCAAAGATAAACACAAGAATAACCATATGACATAAAATGATGAATATGAAGTACAGAGTAAACAAGCTTTGCAGTTTCTCAGGACCCATGGGTATCTGGGAGCTGTGTTGGTTAACATACAGCTAGCTGCTGTAACAGAGACCCCTCAGACCCCGTCAAATCTAAAGTTCGGACAAATGTAAGAAAAATTCGTCACTCACCTAATGGTGCAACTTAGTGCTCTTGGTCTGGCAGCTCTTCTCCAAGCTTGAGATCAGAGCCTCCATTTCTTTCCATTTTGTAACCTTACAATTATTGACATATGGGTCTCAGATGGGGAGGGAGCTCCCTCACTTCCATTATAGCCAACCAGAGGCAGAAAAGACCATGGAGAGTTGGGAGGGTTTTATATGGAGACCCCAAGCGACTGACATGACTGCTGTCCCATGACCGTGGCTAGAACTCAGTCATGTGGCTCCTTCTAACCACAAGGAATATAGCCTGTGTGCCCCCAAGGAGGAAGAACTGCCAGTGTGTGAACAGTTAGCCGGTTTCTGCCACAGGGCCGACATAAGTTCTTTAACAGCTCAAGTTTTACGTCTAAAACTATTGCTTCCAGCAGAATAAATTTCTCCACAGCAAGCTGTGATAAATGTTATGACTTTATATTTTATTTTATAGCACCTCTACTCCATTCCTGCTAAATTGCCTTACTGCGTTTCATTATGGGCACTAATGATGAATTAAGTTGGACTGCTTAATAATTAAAAGTATCTCTAGGATAAAACCGTATTTTCTCTTGGAAGAAATCTGTTTGGCTTTGTTCACAGCTACAGTATTCAATGTAAGAATTAGAATTCTTAAGAAATGAGTGAACAAACCTCTCAATAACTTGTATAAAATATAAAGGGGAGATTTTTACTAAGATAAATAAATGAGTGGTACTAACTTTTTTTTTTTTAAGATTTTATTTATTTATTTATTTGAGAGAGAGAGAGAGAGTGCAAGAGGGGGTAGGGTTAGAGGGAGAAGCAGACTCCCTGCCGAGCAGGGAGCCCGATGTGGGACTCGATCCCGGGACTCCGGGATCATGACCTGAGCCGAAGGCAGTCGCTTAACCAACTGAGCCACCCAGGCACCCGGTACTAACTTTTAAGAATAACTTGGGGAATACTAATCCTTGGATAAACTGACATGAAAGAGAACTCTAGAAGCAACCACTTTCTGATGCATATTTGGAGAAAGATGGAAAAGGAATAGTCTCATGGATTGGGATCAAGCATAGGTAATACGTAATGTCAAAGTTACCCATTTTTAAAAATTTTTGTTTTTGCTATAAAGTAGTATCATCTTAACACTGTAAAACTTTGAGGGGTGCCTAGTACAGTTGGTTGAGCGTCTGACTGTTGGTTTCAGTTCAGGTCGTGAGATGGAGCCCTGCGTTGGGTTCCCCACTTAGTGCAGAGTCTGCTTGATATTCCCTCTCCCTGTTCCCCCCACCATGCTCGCTCTCCCTCTTTCTCTCTCTCAAATAAATAAATAAGCTTTTAAAAATAATTGAATACACTTAGATCCTGTGGTCACTCCATGGATGGCATCAAAGGACTCTATGTACCAGATTGGGGTTAAAAATGTGTCATTGGGGCACATTTTCCTGAAAAGAGAGTCCATAGCTTCATTACATTGTCAAAGCATCTTGTGATACTCCCCCAAAGACTTAGAAGCTGCTGAAGTAAGAAGACTTGAATCTTAAGATTGGCAAAAACACAGAGCATATGGTTGCTTTAAAGAAGTTCAAGTCTACAGGCCTAGAAGATATTCCAGAATGCTAAACAGCATGAACATGGGACCTTAAAACCATTTTTAGTAACATTTACTCATGTACACATTCATCAAATATTGAGAGCCTTTTCCATGCCTCATGCTGTGCTTAGATATTTTAATGGATGAAGGGAGAGTTGCTAGAAATGTTAAAGTGAGGGAGAGTGGTCAGGAAACAGGGCTCTATATTAGTGTCTGAGAGCTTAAGTGTGAGCATCAGGCACCCAAGTGTTCAAAGCCCACTGTAATTTATTATGTGTCCTCTTGGGTGGGTTGGAAAACCTCTCCATACCTCCATTTGGTTTTTGTAAAGGGAGGATTAATGTACCTATTTCTTTGTGGTGTTAAGAGTAAATTAATAATACACATAACCTACTTAATATGGTGGCCCATGCACAGTAAAATCTCAACTAGTGGTAGTTACATTTCATGTCCCTTTAAATATTGTATCTGGGGCGCCTGGGTGGCTCGGTTGGTTGAGCGACTGCCTTCAGCTCAGGTCATGATCCCGGAGTCCCGGGATCGAGTCCCGCGTCGGGCTCCCTGCTCGGCGGGGAGCCTGCTTCTCCCTCTGACCCTCCCCCCTCTCGTGTACTCTCTCCCATTCTCACTCTCGCAAATAAATAAATAAAATCTTTAAAAAAAAAAAAAAATCCTTGTGAGGGGCGCCTGGCTGGCTCAGTCGGTTAAGCGACTGCCTTCGGCTCAGGTCATGATCCCGGAGTCCCGGGATCGAGTCCCGCGTGGGGCTCCCTGCTCGGCGGGGAGCCTGCTTCTCCCTCTGACCCTCCCCCCTCTCGTGTACTCTCTCCCATTCTCACTCTCGTAAATAAATAAATAAAATCTTTAAAAAAAAAAAAAATCCTTGTGAGGGGCGCCTGGGTGGCTCAGTCGGTTAAGCGACTGCCTTCGGCTCAGGTCATGATCCTGGAGTCCCGGGATCGAGTCCCGCGTCGGGCTCCCTGCTGGGCGGGGAGTCTGCTTCTCCCTCTGACCCTCCTCCCTCTCCTGCTCTCTGTCTCTCATTCTCTCTCTCGCAAATAAATAAAATAAAATAAAATAATAAAATAAAAAAATAAATATTGTATCTGTCAGGAATAAGATTGAATTAGGCTTACTATGAGTGGCACTGTGGGTAGGATGGAAGCTGAGTTTAGGAAGGCACAGTTCAGCTTTACATGGAGAATCTTTTAATAATTACAGAAATGGATTAAAAAAAAAAAAGAACCAGGTACAGGGCAATGAGCTCCATCACAGGGAGTATTTTAATAGAAGAAGCCACCATTTCTCAGAGGAAGAGAAAAATCTTTATATGACTAAACTAAGTTGCATCTGACATCTCTTCTAAAATTAGTATTCCATTAGTGTTTTCAATAACTATCTTATCAGTGATAGTTATAGAAGGAACTTGAATCTGGTTTAGGTGGTATCTCTCAACTTCTCTAAGAAAAACATGTTTTCAAAGAGTATAACTCATTAAATGTCTCAACTCCAACAAGAGACTGGAAGATTGGAAAATTATCCCATACAGATATGTCTTCTTTAAAGAATGCTTAACTCATGAATATCTGAAGTGACGGTACATATATATTGTAGTTAGTTACAGGCTTAACAGAGGTTTCTCCCCCCAATAGTATTAACTTCAATTTACAGACAACTCTATAGGGACATAGCAAATGTACGAGGTTATTTTATTTTATTTTTTTAGACAGAGATCATCTATAGTAGTGAATGTAGAAATTGAGTTAACACATGTCTCTTAACTCAAGAGCAGAGTGAAAATATACTTTCCGAAAGAATTTATGCATTAATTTCTTTCTAGAACATCAAGGTTGAAATTAAATGAAATATTAGAAAATATTTACAGAGTAGCTTCTTACTTGTCTGTCATGTTTAGTGGAAAACAATTAAGCCAAGAATTTCTTCATCAAAATGAAATCACATGTTTTAAAGTAAAATGATGAAAATCTGTGTCTATTCAGCAGTCAAAACATAAAACAACCCCCCCCCCAAAAAAAAAAGCTAAGCCTGTCATGGACATTAGTCTTCATGGTCCCGTATTTTTAACTTTTTTGGAGAAAGAGGTTTCAAGATTAATTTTAATGATCAGGTCAGTAATTATAAATTTGTAAATAAGCCTAGAAGTAACATCAGAGAATAGTGGATGCCCAGTCCATAGCAGTACTCTGGCACTGCCTATTAATATTAGGGGTTTACTTACTATGTCTTAGCAATAGAATAATTTATTTTGGAAATTGAATCCACTTTGTAGAGTTCTTTGCAAAGCCAGCTTGTCTGTATCTATGCAGTGGACGTAGGCACAAGTCCATCAGATGCTAAGGTAGTTATAACCACAGGGAGATAGATGGGCATGGCCAAGACAGTGCCAACTGCACGTGGAATGGTTTAGTCCATGACATTAGTTACACAGTGTCAGGGAATCTGAGGTGCCATCATCCCAAATCCTATACCACTCTATCTTCTGTAGGCCCCGGCATGGTATAGTTCAGCGATCTGAGGCATGGGATGCTTAATTGCTTTAACCTTTCTTTAGCAGCACTGAAAGGTCCCATATCTGCTCAGATCTCTTGACCAGTAACCTTTTCCCAGGCTTTCCTGGGGCATGTCGGTGATGAGAGGGCCCTTGCGTTGCTGGAATACCGACGCTCACAGAAGCGTCAACGTTTTTGAAGGTGGGAGATGAAGCCACAGTAGTACTGGAGGCTGGGCAGGACAGGTATGGTGCCTTCTCAGACGGGCCTCGCCCTGCTCACGGGAAGAGGCAACGCCTCTGGATTTGGCCCCTACAAGACCTTATGCCAATGACATTTACAACACAGTGGCCAGAATGATTCGTGGTAATCTCAGTACTAACAGAGGCACAACTAGCCTGTTTTAACCACATGTATGTTACAAATATGCCTCACTGTGATCTGTTTCTGACATTGTAGATGGTTGTCTGACTAAGCTGGATATAATGCTTGTGCTTTCCATGGGAGACCCAGTTACTGTGTATGTAGCTCTATGGAGACCCATCTTGTTTGGCCTTAAAAAGCTGATTTGAAAGATAGAAGTGGCCACTTAAAACTGTGTCCTTAGTGAAGGAGAAAAAAAAAAAGACTTTCTATAAAAGAGGTATTTCTGAAATGCTTATTCTTTTGGCTTTAGAGGAGAGATGCTGAGGTTGAAGTCAACAAGGATAAACTATTTTGGGAAAAAAAGGGTTTCTTTTAAAATGACCTAGACCCATGCCGTCTAATAGAAATGTGGTGCAATTCAAATAGGTTATTTTAATTTTTCTAATAGTCGCGTTCATAAAGGACAAGACACAGGTGAGGTTAATTTTAGTTTTACTTACCTTTAGATATCAAAATATTTTGGGTATACTATCAGTATTTTTAAAAATGGGTAAATTTTACCTTTTTTTGTGTTGTCTTTAAAATCAGGGCACATTTCACACTTGCAGCACATCTCAATTCTGAGAAGCCATGTTTCTACTGGTCGATAGCCACATGTGGCTAATGGCTTTCTAGACCACAGAAAGACTATGCTCCTGAATTGCTGGGAAATCATGGCTGATCCATTGGAGCACTTTCCGACTGGAGAGTAAATGCCCAAATTTTATGGAAGAGAGTAAGCCTCTCGGAAAGGGAAAAACATTTTCAGACTTTCTGTATGTGCTTGCCACGCAGCCCTGTCTGTCATATGTGACTTTGCATCTGCTCCAGCTGACACGTGAGATACCATGGCTTTCTCAGCCATGGTGACCTCGCCACACAGTATGCTTCTGGAAATGTAATCAGTTCAACCTTGGTCTGTACAAATGCAGGTGGGGAGGTAAAGCATTAAACTGAATGATCAACCTGTAGAGATGGCTTCAAAATCCCATTCCTTCTACTGGAAGCTAAGAAACAAGGCAAAGGAGGTCCTTGTGCCTGAAGAGAGAGGCTGGACAGAAGTGAGCTCAGAGGATTAGGGGAGAGAGGCAGCTACACACAAGGCCAGAGCAGAGTGTTACTGCACATCAGAGGTGGAAGGCATTTGGAAGCTCCAAGGAGGTTCGTTGACTCTGGTTGACAAGGAGAATTAATAAAAAACCAAGCTTGTCAATATCAGTTTACTTCTGTGTAATGAGAGTACAAGCAGGATGTCTGTGTTTACATCTGAGTTAAGAGTGAGGAAAAAAAGTACTCCCAAAAAGCAGTGGTAGGTCACAGTAAAGAGAGAGTTGGCTTTATCGTTGCAAGGGTAGCATAGCACTCTCCTCCACCCCAGTAACAGCAAAGAAAAGAGACCATTGGAAAGAACTGTGGGGACAAGCAACCTTTTTGTTCTTCTACCCCTATTTTCCTAAGGCCCCACGGAAAGGCAGTAGGAGAGCAAGACTAACATAATCTCATGTCACTTGATGGGTGATGTTTTATTCCAGGGCTTGTGCTAAATCTTAGTGTCCCTTAGAGCACCTGGGGAGAAGGTTCTGGTCTCCCATTTGTAAAATGGAAGGCTAATTTAGTTAAATTACCCATTTCTTCCGGACATACTGTAGAACTATTCTTTTCCTCTGTGTGACACTGATGATATCTGATGTTCTAATAAGTAATATATGCTGAGAGTGGGGTTTTCCTCACTCAAAGTATGTTGGTGGTGATGAGTAATAATTGGAAATCTCCTCTGCTACTGGTGGGAGTATAGGATGGTTACCACCATTTAGGAAAAAGTCTTGTGCTTGCTCATAAAATACACATCTATTTTATAACCCACCAATCTCATTTCTAAGTGTTAGTTATCCAAAAAATTGTATAAGAAGGTACGTAGCAGGTTTTTCCATACTTGTTCAAAATGGGAAACAACCCAGGTGTCCAACAGGGGAATGCATAAGGGAACTGCAGTACACCCATACAATGAAATGCTGTTCAGCAGCCGTGTGCATGAATGTCAGTAATACTTTGCTGAGTCAAAGAAGCACTGAACAAGAATATATACTAGATCATTACATTTGTGTGAAGGTTTTATGAAGATGAAGAGAAGGCAGAACTAATTTGTGGGGAAAAACATCAGAACAGTGGTGGTTTGAGTTGGGAATTGAGTGAGGAGGGATGTAAGGAAAACTTAGGGGGTGATACTTATCTTTCCTATCTTGATAAGATCTGAGGCTAAAACAATTTTTCAAAATATGGGAAACGGTATGTGAAATTTTTCAATTGGTATATCTAAAATGTGTGCATTTCAGTGTAGGTGAATTTTACCTTAATAGAATGGAAAACAATTTTGAACTTGGATATATTATTAATGTTTTAAAGTTTAATTAAATAAATTTACTTTGAAATGCATCAGAAAGATGAACAGATGGATGGATGAATCTTAAAGTGACTACATCTAATGTTAATTACAGAGTCTAAGTAATCTATGGGTGTACACATTTTTTTCAACTTTTCTGTATTTTGACAACTTTCATAATTCTTGGGAGGAGGAGATGGAAACAAGATTATTTGTAAATTCTGGCACTTCAGTGGGAACAAATTACTCTTACCTATACCATAGGCAAAAATTAATTCAAAATGGAGCACAACCCTAAATATATGAGAGAACACTATAAAACTCGTAGACAAATTTTCATGACCCTTGGGTTAGTTAGAGGTTTTAGGTAGGACACCAAAATTATTCACAGAAAAAAAATTGATGAATTTACCAATTTAATGACTTATGAATTTAATAAAACTTAAAAAGATTTTATGCTTAAACAAACATTAAGAAAGTGAATACAAGTCATAGAGAAAATGTTTCCAAATCATATATATGGGAAAGTACTTGTATCCAGAATGTATAAGGCAGTATATAACGGAACAATAGAACAACCCAATTAAATATGGGCAAAAGATTTGAATAGACACTTTACGGAAGTACACAAAGATGTTCAAGGTCCTTTGTCTTTAGGGAAAACCGTATCTACTTCCCAGCCACTAGAATGGTTAGACTCCAGGACACAAAGCAAATACTGGTCAAGATATGGAGAATCCAGAACCCTCGTACATTGCTGGTGGTAATGTAAAGGGGTAGAGCCACTTTGGAAAACAGGCCATTTTCTAGAAGGCTAAATGTTCTAACTTTAGTAGATGTGCTGCCAAAGTGAACAGTCTAAAAGGCTAACTGTAAATTTACCATGCAATCGAGAAGTCCGCCCATGGGATTTTATGCAAGAGAAATGAAACCACAAGTCCTTGTAAAGACTTAAAAGGGAATGTTGAGAGTAGCATCATTAATAGTAGCAAAAACTGAAAATCCTCCAAATGCCTAGCTAGTGAAGGGCTAACCAAAATGCGGTATATCCATAGAACAATATTCAGTAATAAAAAGGAACAAACTATTAATACGTGCTCTGACCTGGTTTGAACCTCAAAAACATTTTTTCAAGTGAAGGGGTCCAGATACAAAAAGACTTCATACTGTAAGTTTTCGTTTATATGGAATGTCTTGAAAAGGCAAAGTTAGAAAACAGGTAAATGACTGCCTAGGAGGGAACAGGGATTGACTGAAAATGAGCGTGGGGTATCTTTTGAAGTGATGGAAAGGTTTCAAAGCTGGATTGTGGCAATGGTTGTACACTTATGTAAATTCACTAAAAAAAATCACTGAATTGTACCCTTAAAACAGATGAATTGCATGTTAATTTCTCAGCTAAGAATAGCATATGAAACTTGAAGACTGATCGCACTCAAAAAATAGATTCTCTTTCAGTGATGGTTGAGTTTTGTGGCTAGGAGAATGGAATCTGATATAGGATTTCCTTCATCCTTACTGGTGACTTGGAGAAGTTAACCTCTCTGATTTATTTTACTCCTCTGTAAAATAGGAGTAACAATAGTATCTACTTCGTATTAATGTAAGGAAATTAAATTAGATAAACAGTACTTTAGCACAGCATTAAGCACATGGAGAGCTTAATAAATGTCAACTCTTACGACTGTGATAATGGTGATCTAGGAGGATTGGCCATAATTTCCCTGTTTCTTTTTGGCTCCAAGATCATAAATATATTTACTCCCAAGATTTGGTAGAGCCTAGAATGGTATGCTTTTCTAGTTCCTGGTCTGACTTTTAATTTTACTCTCTCCCTCTTAGCCACGGTGCCTTTAATTTCTTCTCATCAGATTTTTCAGAGTGCTAACTCAAGCAGCTTCTTATTCCTCCTCATTTGTGGCTTCCTATGGTGTTGCTTAACTGTGATTAGCCTTGATAGCACTCTGTATTAAAGTTCAGAATAGCTGTATGAGGGCCTGAGGTCTTCATCTACAAAGTACAATGCATGGGTTTTAATACTCATTTTGTGATGACTTTGTTTAGACACAGTTATTTTTTCGTAATGCGATTTTCAGTTGACTTCTTTAGAGAGAGGGCCTCAGCTAAGAAAACTGGCAGGGTATTGTTAAACCTGGTTGGGAGCCCATGGGTAATGGGGAGAGTGTAAGAGTTAAATTTCTGTTTACAGAATTGGGAGAATGCCAGTCATACCAACTGAAGGCTGAATTTAAGATTATTTGAAAATAAAAAGCAATTTTATTACTTTTCAAGAACACTAACAATGTGAACTAGCTGTTAACTAAGTGTTTTCATGAAGAGGTCCTGCTGGGACTTCTTTTAATCTGGCAATTAGCAGCACCATTTACATACAAACAAAGAATGCAAAGTCCTTAAACAGTCCATCCCCACCCCCAATTAAGGTAATATCCAAAAGAAGTCTTCCTCTATTTGTGGAACAGATTATTTCCTAAATCTGAAATAGAGCTATAGCCTTAGAACCAGTTTATTTAAGAAGAATGATCAGAGATTTCAGATGGGGAAGCTTGGAATCAACAAATCTAAATATTGTATCAAAAATGGTCCTCTTTTCCCCATACCCATTGTCACCTCCCCTTTCCAGGTCTCTGTCACCCATTTCAGCTTTAGCATTTTGTTTCCATGGCCTTATCAGGTAGCCATAAAACTAGAGGTTAAAATCTATTCCATTCCCTCATTTTCCAGATAAAGAAGGAGAAGGTGATGTGACCTTCGGCAAGGTCTCAGTACTTGGTGGCAGCTGCCGTGGACAGGAACTCTTCCTTCCTGACACCCAGTTCTGTTTTCCGTCCCACACATTGTGTGGAGTTCCATCCGTGACAATGCCACGGCCTATGGTCTTGTTTTCAGATCTATGGGTCTGGAACTCACACCAGAGCCAACTTCCGCCTGTGGCTCAGGCTTTCATCAGTCCCCATTAGCTGTGCTCACCTTTGTCAATCATCTTTCAACTGGGTGCTGCCTTTCTGGCACATCCCCAGCAGAAGAACAGTGAGACCGTCCTGCTTAGGTGACATGATTTCTGGGCAAATCAAAGCCCCTTTCGCTCCTAATTAGCTTTCTGAAGCCTTCTATGGAATCGCTTTCCCTCCTGTGGTTTATAATTCCCACTATTAGAGCCATGCATTTAGGTCAAAGCTTGCTAGTGCAGATGCCTCCACAAGCCAAGGGGGGTAGAAACAGGTCAAGGTGGCATCTGCCAGTGTCGTTAGATGGCTGTTTTTGAAAGATTTCTTAAGTCCAGGTTGCTATGGCAAGTCTCCCAATTAGTAAATGCTGGGAGGTAGTTCCTAATTTTTTAAACCTCAAGTTATCCCAGCAATTGGTGAGTATAACCCATAAGCCGATCAGCTGATGACTTAGGCAGTTTATGATTTCATTCCAAATGTGTACATTGAGAACCTGTTATGTGTCCAGTGCTGTGCTGTATACTGCTTTTCCCCCATATAATGAACTTCTCTGCCTCCCTCTGCTCCTTGAAGCTAGCAGTTTCTGGAAGTTTGTGCTACCTGTCTGCCTTCTTTTCTTCCGTCTTCTCCTAAGTTCAGCCCTGACCCAGATGCTGGAGCACAGTTTGGTTTGGGTTAGATGAAAATGAAGTCTTCCTGTGACCTTGCATCAACACAGCTCTCTCTGGTCTTGCTGACCATGTGTGCATGTTGACCAGGGAGTTCCCTACCTTGCTCTTCAGTTGCATGTCAATTCCTCCCTCTTATCTCAGCACCCAGTCAGTGAGGGGGGGGGGTCCCTGCAGCTGTCCATCAAATCTCTGAGGCTCTTTATGCCCTCTCCACTTCCCCCCCCCGCCGCTCCACTCCCCCTCTCCACTTTACAGCCTGGTGTAGACTGTATCATCTGCCCCCAAAAAACTACTCTAGTTTTCTTCTTTAGTGATGCCAAATGCTATCCTCCTCCCCAGTTCATCCTCACTCTGGCACTTGAATCCCACTAAGATACATGGCCACAGATCCTAGCGAAAAGAATTTGAGTGAGTTGTTACGGTTTGAGTTTTGTATCAACTCACCCTGCCTTTTCCTGATGCTGGGACTCTCTGGAATACTTCTGAACCGAGACCAAGAAACAAAAATAGCAGGAAAAGAATTCATTTGTGTAGAATAATTGCAATTAATGACCCCATGCAGCAATTCTTAAATCATACAACATTTCTCAGAAATTGTACATTTCAGATGCCCTGATTCTGGTATTGATTCATGCATTTGCCGACCAGGATAGTTCATTTTGATGCAGCCTTCCGTCACCTGCCCAACATTGCTGCTTTCCTCATAGACCTCAGCACAGCCCTGTTGTGTGGCCTGTATCCCTAGGGTCAGGAGATGCCGTGCAATCCCTGTTCTATCCGCTATGATCCTATGAGCTGAGGCAAGTTAATTTTGCTAAGGTGCCATTTCCTCATGTAAAATGAGGATACCACCACCTTCCTCTTTAAAAGACAGTGTTTTGGGGCGCCTGGGTGGCTCAGTCGTTAAGCGTCTGCCTTCGGTTCAGGTCATGATCCCAGAGTCCTGGGATCGAGCCCCGCATCGGGCTCCCTGCTCAGCGGGAAGCCTGCTTCTCCCTCTCCCTCTTCCACTCCCCCTGCTTGTGCTCCTTCTCTCTGTCAAATAAACAAATAAAATCTTTAAAAAAATAAAAAAATAAAAAAAAATAAAGTGTTTTGTAAAAGAAATTCTGTGTCACAGTTTAATAACACACGCTCTAGAGTACAGCAACCCAGGTTCAGATCTGGTCTGGCTGGGTCAGCCTGGAAAATGAAGCTATATATGGTGAAAAAATTATAGTTTGCTAAGTTCTCGGCACAAAACCTGATACACAAGAACTCCATGTTAGGGAAGGTGATGCTTGTGATTTTGGCAGCATTTTTAAGTTGTTCTATCTTCACAGCAATCCTATGCTGTCTGCATTTATAGGAGGTGCTTATTCCCATTTCACAGATGAAGACACTGAGTTGAATAGAAGTTAAGTATTTTGTCTAAACTCCTACCTTGGGAGATATAAAGAGCATAACTCCAAATCTATTCTCTTAACCACTACATTAAACAGCCTCACGGATGGTGGGGGAAAAAAAGATGGGTCAAATCTGAGTCCAAAACACAAAGCCTTGCCTTCAGAATGGAAAGATTAAATGCTCATTGCTATAGCCGGCTGTTTCCAGCTCTACTGAGAATATCTTGCTGAAAGTGGGTAGGGAGGGAAGGGGTTTCAGAGTATAAACCCTTAGGGTCTCCGTGGTCAACTTGGCTAGGGAAAATCAAATCTTGGGACAACAGGAGAAGGCTAAATGTTTCAGAAAAATCACTGGTAATTATAAATTAAAAAATTGACGAAGAGACTATATTTTCTTTGTTCTTGGGTTCTTTATTTATATCCTGCTGACTTAGAAAATGATGACTTGCGGCAGGTTACAACAAAAGACACACAAACAATAGAAATGTTCAGACAAGGGTAAAAGGTCAAGAGACTGGGTATTTGAGCTATTCATTTAGTACATTATTTTCCCAGCTGAGAAATCTACTGCACAACTGAACTAAGATCAGAAGGGTGCTTCATAAATATATAGGTTAATTCTAGCAATATATTTGAAGTGCTTAGATAGCAAACCTCTCCCTATTTCACTATAATGGCCCAGCTTAATTTGTCATCTTTTTTTTCCCCTCCTTTTAAAGCATTGCTGAGACTTTAAGATACTCATTGTGAATTAATTTGGGATTTGGCATAATAACATTAATCATGCTAAAAGAATTCATTTGACAGTAATGCAGTATAATTAGTGATGTACTAAATCCATTGAGATCTACCAATAATTATAGAATCGCTATTTAAAACCTTATATAGGCATTCGTTTTTTCTTGTCCCCCCCCACCATTTTGAATGTGCAGCATGTAGAGGCAAAGTCTCAGCTCTGACAATTTGCTTTTTGAAATACTGGGCATGGGTATCCAGAATAAACCCTAGTCAACTTAGCTCTAACCTAGAGGCCCCTTGCTTAGGGCAAGGTGTAAGAATTGCCTAAAACAACACTATTTATTTATATCCTGCTGACTTAGCCGGCCAAATCATGTGGTATTACTAAGGAGCCTCGAGAAAGTAAATGGGTCAGGACAGACCTACAGTTTAAGAACTTACAAAGCTTAAAGACTGGTGGAGTAGGAGAGAATACTTGGGATTCCTATTCCTAGATTGAGGTGAATGTTTTATCTTAAAAGTACTAACAATTTGGAGTGAGAAGTCAGGAAGATGGTTTCTGTGGTTGTGGCTGTTTATAAATTTCAACAGAAAGAGATTTTAGAAATCAACAGGCCAAATTGTACTATTTCCCATTACAGCTGAGGCCCATTGAGGTGTATGGCTTGTTCAAGTACAAAGCCAGGTCTAGACTCCAACTGTCTGCACTACAGTAACCATGGTCGTCTAGCCATGAGCTCTGCAGTTTTTGTAGCAATTCAGATCTTGTCTGATCTCGGAAGCTAAGCGGGTCGGGCCTGGTTAGTACTTGGATAGGAGACAGCTCTTTTCAATGGGAGTTAGTAGAGAGAAGCAAGCCCCAATATCCTAAGGCATTTCTTGCATCTAGAATGGGAGTAAACGTATGTTGTCTTTGAGAAAATTGTGAAGAGAGTCATCCAAATGAACTTTTACATTCTTTGACTCACTGAGGAACTATGGTTGAGAAAGCCTTAGCCTAGAACAGCATAGTCCAATAGGCCTTTCTGTGATGATGGCAGTGTTCTCTATCTGCTGTGTCTAGTACATCAGCCACTGGCCATAGATGCTGCACACAAGAAAGGGGGCTAGTGTGATGGAAGAAGTGACTTTTTAATTTAAATTTGAGACACAAGTGGTTGGTGGATGTCTTATGGGCAGCATAGCTCCATATATTTTTGCTCATCTGATATATAAAGCCACGTAGCGACCCTATTGCCAAGGGCATGTGAATATGTCAATGTTCTAGTCCCAATCCTGTATTTTGGAAGGAGTACAGCATTGTGCTTTAAAAGACATGACCTACAGGGCCTGGGTTCAAAGCCTAGCTTTAGCAGCTGGGTGTGATTTAGGCTGGTATCTTAACTTCTTACAGGGTAGTATTCTTACTCTACAGAAAGGATATAAAGTGTAAGGGAGTTAATAGTGTGAAGGACTTAGGACAGCACCTGGTGCATGCAAAGTGCTGCTGCTGCTGAACACTACCTATGAAAAACCCATAGTAGTGAGCAATACACCTTGACTTCTGGGACTCAGATACAGCTTCCCAAGTATTTAAAGAACAGTGGCATTTAACTGCACAGACTACTGATGTCCTGAAGAGAGGGCCTGACTGTGGTGGCAGTTGGCCCCAGTGGCAAAGGAGTGTTTTATCACTGAAATTGTGTAGAATTGCGGAAGCACAATGATAATAAATTGCAGACAGACTTTTATCCAGTATTTATTTAAAAATTTTCTACAGATAAAGCAATCACCTGTTACTGGACTGAACACTACCACTGTCCTCCACACTCCTGCCCCAGTATCCTCTTGGCACAGATGAGTGCATAGTAACAAAGATCTAATTCACCTTTGTTCCCCCAGTCCTCAGACGAGCATTTGTCACTGAAACAAAAATTATATCCCTATAACCTTATGCTCTGCCTGGCATACCCAAGACATTCAAATACTTACTAAATGTAAGAATATATTGTTCTCACTTATTTTTACTTTATTTTTAATTGTATAATTCTAGTAACAACATAAAACCACAGAAAATGGGTGCGTGAGTGGCTCAGTCGGTTAAGCATCCGACTCCTGATTTCAGCACAGGCCGTGATCCTCAGGCTCACTAAGGCTCTGCACTTAGTAGGAAGTCTGCCTGAGATTCTCTGTCTCTCCCTCTTCCTCTCCCCGCTGCATGTGCATGCAAGCACTCTCTCTCTAAAAGGAATCTTTAAAAACAAAACAAAACACAGAAAACATGACAGATTCCACTTACCCAGAACTAGGTTTGTAGACAGTTAATATTTTGCTGTATTTGTTTTTAACATCTCCCTTTAAAAGAAATCTCTTCATGGTTATATAGTTATGAAAGCCCCCTCCACTCTTTTGGGAATGGAGCAGGTTATCAATAAAAAAGATATGTCTTGGGACGCCTGGGTGGCTCAGTTGGTTAAGCGACTGCCTTCGGCTCAGGTCATGATCCTGGAGTCCCGGGATCGAGTCCCGCATCGGGCTCCCTGCTCGGCGGGGAGTCTGCTTCTCCCTCTGACCCTCCCCCCTCTCATGCTCTCTCTCTCTCATTCTCTCTCTCAAATAAATAAATAAAAATATTTAAAAAAAAAAGATATGTCTTGGCATTTTCATGTACTATGGGATCCCAATGTTGTCCTTCAACAAGGAGAAAGAGGCAAAAGCAGTAGGATATTAGTATATTAGAAGATAGGCAGAAAGGATGATAATAGGTTGGGCCAGATCCCAGTGAAGAACATAAAATTGAAACCTATTTTTGGAGTCTATGTCACCTTAAGTGGTGGGAATCAAAGCATGGTTTCACAGCAACGAATTAATTCTCTACAACTTGTTAAATTCTGTGGTGCTTTGAATACAGATAATAAAGTCTTTGCCCTCAAATACAGATTCAACTGAAGAAGTAATACTGACCCACAAGTAGATATACATTGAGAAATGGAACAATTATTTGTCAGTGGTGCTAAAATATCACTGGAAATGTGAGCAAGTCACCAGGACTCGGTGACTTAGGGTACGGCTACTACATAAGAAGGAGGACTTATTGTTTGAGCCTGATTGAGAAAATGGGGTTGCCAAGGAAAGGTGGGGAGATCAAGAGCTATTTCTGTGACAAGAACAAGGAGTTTGGTTTTGGGTTTATCAGAACAGGAGAAGACAACAGGGCAAGCATAAATAAATATGCTGTACGCTTTTGAAAACCAAAGCCCCCGAGTGCCATATCTTAGGCAGCTGTAAGAACAAATTATACTATTGAGATAGTTGTATTGTTAGATGAAGGATAAATTACCCAAATGAAGCTTAATATGATACTCCCATCATTAACCTCTTCTCCAACCAAATGTGCTTGGCTTGAGAAATTAAGTGAAGAGGCCAGTCTTAATGTTTTCTTGCCATAACGCAGCTGAACTTCCAAACAAGAGCCATGGGGGGTTGATTGCATTAATTTACAGAGTACACACAAGACTCTTAAAGATAGGATGAATGGACTTCTATCCATTACTACACCAGCAGGGTAGATTGATCCAGTAATGCTGTTACCCTAACTGCCCTCATCCTGAAGTTACACCATGTTTGTCCTTACAGTCTCAAATCAAATATTTCATTCAATGTCTGTGATATTTAACTAGACTCTTGGATCTGTACAGGGAAAAAAAAGAAACCTAGAAATTTCCATATAGGAGCTTAATTTTCATTAAATCTATTTAGCGGTATATAGGAATACCTTACCTTGTTCTGAATTCCTCAGTTCTGAATCCTCAAGTAAGTATGTACGCCATTGTCCAAAAAGAAGAATTTAAAAATGCGTATAGTGGACTGTTTTTTTATAAGGCAATCCTGCAGGACCCTTGGCTTCTGCACAGCAATGGGGTGCAGTGACTAAGATCTTTGGTTTTGGTTGGGGGATATATTGGGTTGAAAGCTCTATGTAACATCTGCTTGTTTATCAGGTCTTAAACACTTGAGTGTCTGCAGCTGTTCCAAAATAAGCTGAAGATGTATGGTCAGAGCCCAGAAACTTGCAAAGGAACCCGTGACTTTGAAAGTTTCTGTAGTCAAGGACCATTTATTCCCTGAACACATACCAAGAAATACTGTTAGCCACCACTGATCTGTGTATTATGATAGAGACTCTCCAATCCATGTTTTTGCCTCAACCTTCTAATCTTGTTAAACTTTATTTCTTAAAAGTATACCCCTTAGGCTGATTTTGATATACATTCAAATGAGTTGGTGTGAGGAGGTGCTAGCAATTTTGCATGTTTTCAATACACACTAATGCAGGCCTGCAGAGAAAAAGGTAAAATTTACTGTGTTCTGAAGCAAAAGTGACAAACACATGAGAGGGATTACTTTGTTTCCTGCAGTGTAGATGCATTTGCAAAACAGATCCTCACCAACTTTGTACAAAATGATAGCTTTATTGCTGGGCTTAATAATAGGGACAGGGGAGACCCTGAGGGGTTATAAATATTTTTGCACAGAGCATGTTAAGTCAGAGTTTATCTTTATTGAGAAGAGAAGCAACTTGGAAAAGCAAAACTCACCTGATGGTGGAATTTTGAGGTGTAAGTGGATTTATGCTACTGGAAGTCCATGAGTTGATGTGGATTGTCAGTATTTCCACTGCTTATACAGTGTTACCAGTGAAGGGGTTAATTGACCCCTTACAAAAGTAACCCTGGTCTTAGTGGACAGGATTTGAAAGATGAAATGCTATTTTGTAGCAAGAGTACAATCCATCTGCTATACATACTCCAAGTACAGTCCGTACTGGTACCAAAGCATAACCCATCTATTAAGGACACTTGAACAACTTTCCGGGCATCATCAAATATAAAGACGAAACGACCTAAGGGCAACAGATAGTTCTTAATTCTTGAAATGCTTTTCCACTTAAAAGAATCCTTTTCAATTTTTAAGGATTTTTCTTTCAGCTAAGTGATTGTTCTTTCTCTTCTTAGAGTCCTTATCATTTTTAATCCAGACTCAACCTCTGAAAGTTCTTTTTTTTGTGGTTCTGGTTTTTCCATGCAAGGTGTTTTCCTCAGTAGCTGTGTTGTCTCACTGTCTGCTTGTGCTTTTCAGTTCTCTCAGACCGCCTGGTAATGCCTGCCTGTCCCTCCACAGGTGGATGCTGGTGGTTGGTGCACATCCTCAGCCCCTGAATTCTCAGATTCCCTCCAATTACACAAGCCTTTTTCTTCCATATAGAGATGATCTCTTGTTTCTTAGAACTCATGTTGTGATTCTGAACAATCTGGTAAAACAGTTATCCTTGTTTTGCATTAGTAATGACCAGAAATTGGGTAGGTTTTAAGAGCCAGCTAGGTACTCGGACATGGCAAACCTTGAAACAGGAAAAAAAAAAATCTTAACATCAGAAATGGTCACTATTAGTATCTGGATCATGTTTTCTCCTAGTCTTTATTGTATACATTGAAATGCCTATTTTGTTTAGAAAAAAGGGCTTTAGAAAATATGTGATCTAAAAGCAATGATAGGAATAATCTCTTAACTATCTTGCCGAATTTAAAATATCCTTTGAAAATGATACTTAATTAGCATGCTCGTTTATGAAGAGAAAATATTTCCAAGTATTTCAAGAAAAAATTGAGTGAGGACAATAGGTCACTAATGTAATCCCCTAAGAGATGAATGTGGGTCCTAGCCTTACTTGATATTTTAGTAAATGATTTGGAAGTTGGAGTGCATAGTGAAATCTCTGCATTTGCACATTACAGTAGCTTTTCTTATGGATAAATTATAGGAAGATCTCACCATGCTCTGAGAGTAAGCAGAAAAGTGACCGATGATCCTCAATAAAAATGCATTTTAAGGGGTAAAATGTCCGGAGCCGTAGTTTATAATATGATGATTTGGAACTATCACTTATGAAAGAGCAAAGAAGAGCAATTTTATTCTGCTGTTTGAAAATATGATTTTAGGCAAAAAAAAAAAAAAAGCCACTAAAACACTGGTCATTATTCATTCATTACACAAATGATTATTGAGTCCCTAACATAATTATAAACACCGTGTTAGATTCTAAAGTCGTTGGGTTAAAAAAAGAACCAGTAATTTATGGCTCATTTTTAGCAGCTAGATTGTTAAACTCTTACTGCTGGATCTCTCCTTTTTACCCCATCTCTAAGCACTTTGAGAGAAACAGAACTTCTAAACTCGACCTGATGCCAAAATTTATGTTGTCAATATGGCTCACCTGTCGTGCTTGGGCAATGCTGCTACACAGGCCAGTGATTCTTTGGAATTGATTCCTTAAATATATTCTTTTTTTTTTTTTTTTTTTTTTTTTAAAGATTTTATTTATTTATTTGAGACAGAGAGAATGAGAGACAGAGAGCATGAGAGGGAGGAGGGTCAGAGGGAGAAGCAGACCCCCTGCTGAGCAGGGAGCCCGATGCGGGACTCGATCCCGGGACTCCAGGATCATGACCTGAGCCGAAGGCAGTCGCTTAACCAACTGAGCCACCCAGGCGCCCTCCTTAAATATATTCTTAATAATTTATAGAAAACAAGGAGCACCTGGCTGGCTCAGTGGGTTGCGTGTGCAACCCTTGATCTCAGGGTTGCAAATTCGAGCCTCATGTTGGCTGTAGAGATTACTTAAAAATGAAATCCTTAAAAAATTAATTATGGAAAACAGTAATTACAAAGAAGTAAATATGAGTAATGCCTTTTAATGATGAGGAATAATGTATATCATTCTGCTTATTTTAATATGCTATTCTCCTATCTTTTCAGCCCTCATTGTTAATAATCTGACATGGTGTATGATAGCTTAGTAAGTTACAAATCTAGATTTTTTTTTTTTTTTTAAGCAAGGGACAGTGTTCTGGAGCCTAGTCAGTAAATTCTACGTCAAGTAAAATTGCAACACAACAGCTGTCTGAATTTAAGCAGTGCAAAGAGCTCTCCTTTGGGGGCCATGTGTTAGGGGTCTTCCCCTTTATGATTCTGAATGAAAGGGAAGTGGGTAGGAGGTGGAATGCCTCTAGGGACTGAAGCTTTACCAGCATTAACTTTGTATCTATGCATCCTATTGGAATTGAAAAATATGGTTTGTACTTATGGTCTTGGAATTATCAACAAAATTCCCCAAACCAAAGCAATCTTAATTCAGCCATTAAAGAAAACCAATGGAAGCCACTTGATAGGGTCTTAAATGCTGCTTTGTATAAATTATGTCAGAGCAGGTGGTTTCTTGTCTGTCTTCTTTATTCTTACATTCCCAATGCCTGGAACATGATAGGAGTTCAGTTAATACTTGTTTCCTATCCAACACTTAATACAGTGCCTACTGTGTGCCAGACACCATTCTAAATGCTTTTCAAATAGGAACTGTTTAACTTACAGCAACACTATGAACTCTGCATCCCCATAAAGGTAAGGAAACTTAAATACATACCAAAATGTTAAGTGATTTGCTCAAGATCACCCAACTTATAATTAGTGGAATTGGGATTCAAACACAAGCAGTCTGACTCCACAGTCCATGCTTTTAACTACGCAGGTATCCCTCATTGAATGGAATATAATTTGGGAAGAGCCACTGACTTATAGGATTAATGCCTTCATTTTTCATATATTTTTAAACATGTACCCAATTATTTGTCTCTTCTGCCTGAAAATTCTCCTACCCTCCAACAACATAAGGAGAGCTCATATTTCTTGGCATGTCATTTATGACTTTTCTTAACTTGACCTTGTTTATTTTTCACCTTATTTCTCTCCTCTCCTCTATGGACAAGAAGTGAAATATCCCAATGGCCTGTATAGGTTGTTTGTTTTTATACCTCAGTGTTCATGACTTCTTTTTGCCCAACCTCAGTTCTACAGATCTGCCAAGACCAGATGAAATGTCGTCTGTTCTAGAAAGTTTGCGAGGAGCTATCTAATTTGCATATATCCACTCAGAGTCTAGCACCGTGTCTGGTACAGAGGACCGATGGGCACAGACAGGAAAGTGTACACTAAATAGCTCCTGTAGACTTCATACATGTGTTTATAGGTGTCTTCACACATGCCTTCACTCACATCACCTACAATGTGAATGGTGACCCCTGGGTTTGCACAGTGCATGCTGCTACAACAGTACAGGGCCGCCCTGCTGGTAAAGACTGGGGGCTCAGTAAGGTTTTGTAGAATGAGCTGGGCACTTACTTTCTATCCCAAGATCAGAGATTGTCCTAGTCGTTTGGGGAGTATTGACCATTCCGACCGTATCTGGCCTTGTTTCTAAATTCGTTCCTTCTTCCACAAAATTCTATCTGTTAGAAAACTTGACAGGATTCCAGCTGAATGCCAAACTGTGTCCTGAGATACCTTTGATTTCCACAATGAGCAAAAATCCCCACATTTTGGAGTCCACTTGAAAGACAGTGTTTTTTATCTTTTACCTGTTCCATGAATGGTATGCTCTGCTGTGCCTCAGAGTTTGGGCCTCTCCCCCAGGGTCATGGACGCCCCTTCCTTGATCTATAAGACAAGCACAGGGAAAGAGGAGGAAGGCAGTAACCCCCAGCAGGGTCTCAAAGTCACAGTCACAGTCCTGAAACTCTCCCACTTGAAATATCCCAGCACCAACTTGGTGTGTGGAGCACAAAGTGACATACAGAAGTGTTGAATCCCTATATTGTACACCTGAAACTAATATTATGCTGTATGTTAACTAACTGGAATTAAAAAAAAAAAACTTGGAAAATAAACACCCCAGCACCAGAAGGAGGGATGTGAAAAGATCTGGCCTTGGTAGGTGCTGTTGCTCTTGTTTGTTTAGGGACTTGTACCTGCTACAATCGAAGTTGCTGACTTATTTTCTTTTATCATTTCAATCAACATTAAATTCATGTTGAATAGCAACTTTGAAGAGCTCATTAAACATGCATTTTAATGTATTCTAAGCACATGTACACATTTATACATGTGCATAGATAAATATAGATATTGTATCCTTCTGTTATAATTTTTATTTATTATTTATTAATCAGGAAACATCCAGTGGGGTTAAATCATAATTAATTGCTACTTTGGTTGAGAAGACTACCAATGACTGATAGAATTCATGGAGGTGCTAATCTCTCTTCAATTTTTATTTCTCTCACTGCTTAGAGAAAGTAATTAACCATTATGGAAGAGAGGAAGCCTATATAATTCGTTTACCAATAAAATATCCTTAAATGAGAGAAGTAGCAGATTCATTTAAATAGACCTAAGAAGGGCGCCTGGGTGGCTCAGTCGTTAAGCGTCTGCCTTCGGCTCAGGTCATGATCTCAGGGTCCTGGGATCGAGTCCCACGTCGGGCTCCCTGCTCGGCCGGAAGCCTGCTTCTCCCTCTTCCCACTCCCCCTGCTTGTGTTCCTGCTCTCACTATCTCTTTCTCTGTCAAATAAATAAATAAAATCTTTAAAAAAAAATAGACCTGAGAAATCTATCTTCTTTCAGAAAACTGAAATAAAATATGATTCAGATTTGTGACATTTCAGTGTGTGGCCATAATCTCATAAAAGAGAAAAATAATTTTCTCAGAGGAATGAAGACACATAATTGAACACATAAACAACTTGAGGTTGTTTCCCTGTATATGAATCTGCTTTAAAAAAAAAAACAAGGGTAAAGTATGTAAATCCTGCACTATATTCTTCCAGATCATTCTCTGCATCTTTTCAGTCTCTTAAAGGAGTACTGTTGACTTTTTACTTGAGGAAAAAGACAAAAATATTTCACTTTAAATTTTCTTCACAGATCTTCATGAAAATGTTTAAAATCTGAATGTATTAGGAAAGAATATTTTACATCTTTTTTTCCCCAAGCCTATTTTTAAAAAGTCCCTAAATATGTACTATTTGAACACTGAGAAGGAATTTTTCGAGAAGCCAACTCAAATAAAATTGAGTATTGACACTTGGTAGTTTTCTTAGGCTTGTTAATGGCTCGCCTTTCACAGTTTGTCACTGAGCAGAGTCGTACGTGTTCAGAGCATGACCTCTTCCAGCTGGGAAAGGTAGATCGGTCTGATGGTTAGAGCAAGCTGGGACTTGAAGTCTATGCACGTGCATCCACAGCTGAGCTCGTCAGGAACGGAAATGGGTAGAACACCGAGCAACAAATGCTCGACAAGGTCAAAACCTTATTCTTTACAAAATGGCCCTTTGAAGACTTCTAAAAAAATTTGCTTGAGAAATAAAATATCAATAAGTAGGTTTTCCATGATTACATTTTCCAGCATCCCTTTATATTTCTATTGTAGTGAATAGGATATAGTAAGAAAGCGTCAGACAAAATATTAAACTATCGGCATTATATACTCAAGTACACAAAAATATACATGCATTTATATTCGTGCTTTCCAATAAGGTAATAAATGACATATATGCTAATAAGAGAATAGAAACCTTTCTTAATATCCTTGGAACCTTTAGAGAAGGACGTTTTTGTTTTCTTAAGCAGACTACCCAGCTTCTCAATGAAGTTCCCTTTGAAGGACATAATGATAAATAATGGAGCGATTTCAATTGTTATTTTGCCAAAAGGTATTGTCTGAGTTTTTGTGTTCATCATGACTTGTGAAATTCAGCTGTGTCCTTGGTCCTCCTCGCTAGCCAGAGGAGGAAAAAGGCAAAGCCATTCCATTGTGGCTCTCTCTAGAGTGAAAAATCAAATGCCATGCTTTAATGGTCGTTAGTTTGATAACCGCTTGCCTACCATTCTGGCTGAGGGGTGGAAAAGTTACCAGCACATCTCAGTCTGAATCATTGTTACCCAGAGATAATCTGGCAGATCTTTCTGGTAAGAATAGCTCTTTTTAATGTATTGTTTGGATGACTTTGAAGATTTAAATTGCTTTTGTCTTTCTTACTTGCCGAGGGATCATACCATATGCTATGAATTTCTTACTTTTATTAAGTTGGGTCTGTAAATTGTATATGAATAAGCCCGAAGTCTCCATTGATAGAAAGTTCTGTCCTTTTGCAGTCTAATGCATGAAACTAATAATTTCATTCCTCTTCTGCTATAGCTATACTTATTTTTAGTAAGTGTTTTGGTTGCTTTCTTAATCAAAATATGAACTTTTCCTGTCATGAATATATCAATTTTAATATCAGGGAATAAAATGCCTGGCTATATTCCTTATATTGTTAGGACCAAATATCATTTTATTTCCAACTTTCTTATTGAGGAATTTGCTACACTGGAAAAAGTTTTTGAGTGAGCTATCATAAAGCATAAAATGAATTTAGAGCCTATGAATGACGAATAAGATTTATCAAGCAGCAAAAAGCAAATTGGTATATTTAAAAGTTAATGGTATTTTGGAGTACCAAATTACAGTGGGGAGATGACAGAAATATTTTGTAATTCCGAAAAGCACCCTAAAGACTTGAAGTGTTTAACGAACCATATCATGTGGTATTATAATATTGGTTTACATTCCTTTTGGACCACGATTGCATTAACTTATGTTTTCCAGAGGTGGGTATTTTTGAAATGCGGCTGTTTATTAATGTTTTGTCATTTTCTTCATAAAGCTCAGTAATGGGTTTTAGCTGGCTAATTTAATCCATAAGGCACTTTCGTACTCTGTTGCAGGTTTTAAACAGAAGTCAAACGGCTTTGTTATATTTAGGAATAGAACAAAGGCATTATGTCATTCTATATGTATACATCCCACTGAGCTCCCATAGTTAAAGGAAAGAGGACTTAATTCCTTTCTCGCTCTAGTAATGATAGGTATACGACCTCCAAAGAAAACCAACAAAAACTATCATGCCTTAAAAAAACACACACACACACACAACAAAAAAGCAAAAAGCTATGGCAACATAGGTGAGGCTGGTAGCCTGTCCTCTTCAAGCTATGTTCCTCTCTCTCTCTCTTTATTTTCCCCCGTCTTCAACCCTTGCTCATACTGTAGTCTGTTCTGATTCCACAGAAGTGAGTTTAATTTTAAAAATCTGTTAATGCTTTGAAACATTCACACTTCTAATTCTATAGGCAGATACTGGAAAACTAGGTTTGTGCTGATTTTTCACAATCCTTGGGATGTGGAATATACTGCCATATGTTAGGATAAGGCTTTAGGATAGGAAATCAGTAGAGTGTTTTTGAGCAGGCCTGGCAGGATGAGGGAATCTTGTTTAGATTCAAGAATTGGATTGTTTGTTTTCACTTTCTTACGTGATTACTCTAATATGGCATAATCATAACAGAATCGCAGCAACATGGCAGTCTGTTGGCTTGTTTTTATTGCAGGTTCATTGGCAGCGAGCTCTGATTGTTCATTGTTGCTACTCATTTTTAATCTTCTCTTGATTTCACCACCGATAAATTGGCACAAAGTAGGTGAATTTTGTTTCATGATATTTTAGGAGAAATATAAATTGAAAAATTGACTTGAGAGGATCTGGATGGCTTTTGGAACTTAACTGTAGGAAAACAGTGTAGTTGCTGAAGAGCCAAAATGTGCCTTTAAAAAGAAAAAAATCCTCTTAGTGTCTCAAAGTCTTAGAGGAGTGTCTCTAGACTTGTTTTCATCTTGTAAACTGTATCATCCTGTCCATGTTTGTGTGGAATACGGCACAGATGCAAGTCCTTTGTAAATAGCGTCCTAATTTTGAGATGTGTGATGGTGATGGGTGTCACAGAATTATTACTGAAATTCTGTGTTACACATTGATACATTGAATAAGGTTTTCTGAATTATAGATGTTGGCACCTCAGGTCACACAATAACATAAAAACATCCCGAGGCTATAATCTATAACATACTAGTAAACCTTCTCAGGATGCCCAACTTCAGATAATCTTCATTAAAGGTCCTGGAGTAGTGGAGAGGATCGAAATCCAGAAGGGCGTTTTTCACACCAGCTTAACCAAGAGTCTTCTTATCTGAGGCAGCAAACAATCAGCCCAAATGACTAATTTGATTTTCTACTTCTCTTCCTTTCCTTAATCAGAATTCTGATAGAGGGATTCATTAGCAATAAAGCAACATGAGGAAGAAGGAAAGAAAATGAGGGCATAGATAATCCACAAACTATATATAATCATCCCCGTGTAATCAAAAGTTAACTGTCATTAACATGACATTTGCTTTTAAAGCCAGGCAGAAAATTATGATTTTTGGCACTAACCTAATCTTTAATTATAGCACAGTACCATTCTTTCCTTGTGTTAGTTCAGATAGCTATAAATTATATTAGTCTAGGGCTTTTGTGTCATTTCCTTTCCTTTTCCATGATTTATATAGTCAGAAAACTGACCTATAATTAAGTGTACTTGAGAATGGTCTCTGGTTAATTAAATGCTGTGGAGTATGTAGGGTGTGTTTTGCTAAAATTCCAAGGGAAAAGGCCATCCTTGGGTTAAATATTTATGAGGAGTCCGGATAAGTCTTCTCTGCTAGGGTTCTATGACATGAGAGGTAAAAATGAATTTTTCTTGACTATTGTCTGTAAAAGAATGGTAAGATTCATCTTTTTGTATAATTAAAGGATATCATTTGAAGCATGCCCTGGTTTTTAATAACTGGTAAAACAGATAAATCCTATGGAAACAAAAATTAAACTCTTGTCTTCCTTTCTCTTTATTTTTGCCCTTTTATCTTTCTCTGTAATAATTCTCCATTCTCAGCTGCAGGGAACTAGATTGATTGGCTAGGTTTGAAAACTCATTTCTCTGTGTGCTGCAGTAGGCTGGAGAGGGGCGATACCAAGGCTGGCAACTCTTAGCCAGAGCGCCTACCCAGGTACCAGAAGTTGCCCTAACTCCGGGGCTAGACTGAGACCCTGTCCCACTTTGTGCCATCTTCCACCCCTACCGCTCACTTTCAGCAACACCTCCCCACATGCACCAGATGATAGGGAACTTGTTTCTGTTCAGGGATCCCCCAAACACATCCTAGGACCTGGACCAACTAAAGAGAGGGAGGGAGTGGGGAGAGGGGAGGGAAGGAGGATATGGAGGATGGGAAAGATTCTAATTCCTCTGTGGCTGGATGTAGAAAGGAAACTCTAGAACTGCCCAGGGGCTGCATCAAAACATTTATTCAGGCAGCGGCTCCGTGTAGTTGGGTCTTCTGTATACAGCAGAGGAGGAGAAACACCGGCAGCTGGGTGGAGGGAGTTGGGCCTACAGATGTTTTCTTGGGCATGCATAGTGTTTTAAAGAATTGAGCCAACATTTTAAAAATGAATATTTCAGTCCCAATCCAGAGTTTTAGCTGCTTTGGAAAAATTAGAAGATTGGCAACGTTGCATCTGTGTTCTCAAAGCCTGAGCTGACTAGGGGTCACAAGGGTGACTTATTCAGTGACGATCAACCTGATCAGTTAAATCACTACTTGGCCCCTATACAGATTGGAGTCCACAACTTCTCCCCTCCCCTCCCCTCCCCTCCCCTCCCCTCCCCTTTCTCTTCACCACCCACCTAACCCAGTTAATGACATGCAGGTTAGCAGTGAAGTTTTGGATGGAGAAGTGGAGAACTTGGGAGGGGATCAGGTTTGGCTGGGCCAATATTAAGTTGAAGGTAGGGAGTAGTGGCAAGGTAGCCTTCAGGTGTTAAGTTGAACCAAATGAATTTGACCTCCTCATAGTTCAAAAACTATCAAATATTGGCAGTTTCATATATTCAATCCACCTTCCCTTCAAGAAAGGAGTTCTCATTGCTCTGTGGGATTTGTTACAGAATGGTATGTTCCTTTTAGACCTCTAGGATTTCAGTGTTAGATGCTTTTGTTTTAGGGAACAGCTGACCCCTTCATCCCCCATAGATTTATTTTTTTGATATTCATCCCACTGGATGTTGTTTCTCTCTAATTAAAAAAAAAAGTAATTTATACAAAGACTCACTGCCTTGCGATACTCAGCTTTAATAATTTCAAACCCAGAAATACTATTACATGCATTTGCTGTGATAAAAGACACATAACAAAACTCACCATTTTAAACATTTAGGTTTATAGTTCAATAGCATTAAGTACACTCACAATATTGTGTAACTGTTGACATGATCCATTTCCACAACTTTTCTATCATCCCCCAATAGAAATTCTGTACCAATTAATGATTCCCCATTCATCCCTTCCCTGGCCCCTGGTAAACCCCATTCTACTTTATAGCTCTGTGAATGTGCCTGTTTCAGGTACCTCATTCAAGTGGAATCATAGAATATTTTCCCTTTTGTGTCTGGCTAATTTCAGCTTGCATAATGTTTCAAGGCTCACCCATGTGCCATGTATCAGAATTCTGTTCCTTTTTAAGGCTGAGTAATTCATTGTATGTGTATATCCTAGTTTATTTATCCACTTTCCTGTTGGTTGACATGGTTTATTTCCACCTTTTACTGCACTAAACACTGATCTACAAGTATCTGTTTGAGTCCCTGCTTTTAATTCTTCTGGATATACATCTGGAAATGGAATTACTGGATCATATATTAATTTTCGTGTAACTTTTTGAGGAGCTGCCAGACTGTTTAAATAGTTTTACAGAATTGACAAATGAAAACTGCTTTAATGGTCCTTTTAAATCCAGGTACTTATTCCCAGGGTCTTTTTTTTTTTTTTTGCCATAGAAAATATTGGTCAGAGAAAAGGCAGATTTTTCCTAGATACTCGAATCAGAATTTCTTGGGGGTCAAATTTTGCTCCACATTGTTGCCATTTTTAAGCCCCTCAGCAGTACTTTTTGGTTTCACATTAACTATTTTGATAATGATTTCTTAAATTTCCTTACCATCACAGCTGGTGAGACTGTTCTTTGCACAACTAAGAAAGTTAAGTCTCTAATATTGGAAGTTAATTTGTTAGCACATTGTAACAGATTCCACACAGATGCCTCTCTGGGATCATATGAACACATGTGTTTTGCTTATGTTACTAATACACATGCACACACACTCTGAGGAAGAAGTGACACACAAAGCAGTCTGTACACATAAATGACCATTTGTGCCATGTTCTTCCTTAGATGCCATTCATTTTAGATAAATACCAGGCTTCTCAGCAAAAGGATTTTCTCACTCATTTAAATGCACTTTATTTTTATTTATTTATTTTTTAAAGATTTTATTTATTTATTTGACAGAGAGAGAATGAGAGACAGAAAGCACGAGAGGGAAGAGGGTCAGAGGGAGAAGCAGACCCCTTGCTGAGCAGAAAGCCCGATGCGGGACTCGATCCCAGGACTCCAGGATCATGACCTGAGCCGAAGGCAGTCGTTTAACCAACTGAGCCACCCAGGCGCCCCTAAATGCACTTTAATTTTATTATGTAAAATGGGTTCTGGGAATGGGCTATGTAGACTCAAAGTGAGCTCTGAAACCCTTCACTTTGACTTCAGCAGCAAAGACCTGTCACTGCAGGCAGTGACCTCAACACGTCTCCTTTAAAGGGTGGCAGTGGTCTGTGTCTGTTTTCAAAAGTGTAGCACATCATTTCATCTTTCCATAGTACAAACGGAACTCCTTTTGTACTAATTTCATACCAAATAGCCCTTCTATTCAGCCATGGAAATAACGGGAGCAACTCAGTGGGTGGCAGTTTCTTCATTGGTTCAAAAAGGTCTGAGGACTAAGATACAGTTCTGTGATGTTGACCATGTGGAGGGGAGATTCAATGTGGAAAGGAGGAGCTCTGTGTTTTGTTTAAAGATCTAAATTCCATTTCCTCTGACTTTTTACAATAGGATAAGAGAACAGGGAGGACTTGATACCATTTTAGTTTTCAAAATAATCATTCAAGTGAACTGCTGGCTAAGCAACAACTCAGATTGCTTGGCCAGCTAATCCCTTTGCTGGTTTGTTTTTGTTTTTGTTTTGTCTTTCTTGTCGGACTTCTCTATGGCAGTATCCCTTAGGGTGTCCTCCTTTAGCTGGACCAGAATGAATGTATATCCATGCATGCTCCCAGTAACCAGTCAGTCTGACTCAGCACATTCTGGGGAAGGCATGGACCATAGGATTTCATCCTGTTACTTGGACAGTGATGAAAGGTAGGGAAGCTGAGGACTCTGGGTTTGAGGCCTCATTCTGTTCCTGACGGACTTTAACAAGTCAATTATTGGAGCATTAAAAATACTCCTCTGATACGTTCTTCATGAGAAATGTAGGAACTTAGGAAGAAAATGAAGATTGGGAGCCAGGGAGAGGAGGAGGTTCTGAGGTGGAGTTGCTCAAGGGACTTTGAAGAGCAAATTCAGGCACATTAAATTTGAAGTTACCATCCCATACTGTAATGGAAACCCTCTTCCATTGCTAACATCTTATTAAAAAAAATTAATGCTGATACTTTAGAATGGGAATGAGTTAAAGGGAGTTCCACTTCTGAACTAACAGAGCCTGTAGAGAGAAAAGAACAGCCCTAGGTGAAGGATATAGGGTAGATGGAGAAGTCCTCATAAACAGAAAACTAAGTGATCATTAGGGGAAATGGACCATTCCTGAGCATTCTTGGAGATACTGGACTAACTGTAGATTGCTATTTTTTTTAACATGTCCAAGAACATTAAAAAACACACATTACTCTTAAATAGTATTTTAACACAAAAGAGCACAGAAGAGAGTGCTTTAAACTGAATAAATACAGCTTTGTGAAACTCTCACTCGATGGTCATCTTTGACTCATTTTTCTGTGGACTGTTGAATCCTTAATTTGTAGACCAGCATTTGAGAATCTTGAGTCTAGATTCCAACTCCTTCTAAAACTCAGGAGCCTGATATTTACATAAAGTAGCTTGTCTAACTTGTGTGGTTGGGAGGCCCAAAACTTAGAAGTAATTCCAGGTTCTGGATTTGTGGGGTTTTTTTGTCTTACCAAACTTTCCCATGAGAGTAAAGTGTGGCTAATCAGGATCTCAGGCTGATGGATATAAATTCTTTTTCCCCCAAAGGGAAGGCAAAAATTCCAGAGTCTGGGAATGGTCTGGTCATATTGATGTGGAAGTTTTTTAGATATTTTACTGATGTTTTCATTTATGTTTGGAAATGCAAAGTGATTTGTTCAAGGTCAGACAGCTATTTGGTGGTAAAAGTGGTATTGAACCCGGTTTCATGATTCCCAGTTCATGTAGACATTGATCCATTTGAACACCTCCTGGATACCATCCTAGCACTAGGTTCTGCGAAACAATAATCAACCAAATATTTTGTAGCTGTGTTGAGAATTGTTGGGAATGGGAAGATGTTGTCTAGAAAGCAGTGATTATAGATGTATCAAACATTAAATTTGAAGTGGGCCTTTGGGTTTATTTATTCTAATTCATATTTGAGGTAATGAGGCCCTAATCTAATGAGGTAGCATGGGATGAACAGACAGATGAGTAATTTTGGTGGTAAGTGTCAACAGGATGATGGCTAATTAACCATAGAGGCTGAAAGAGAAATAAAAAATATACATGGAATTAAGAACTTGAGAGCAGAATAACGTAGTAATTAAAAACAGGGACTATGGAGTTCTCTGCTTCATGTGACTTCAGTTTACTCATTTGTGAAATAATGATTTCAGTTTTAGGGGTTTTCTGAGCATTAGTGATACTGATTAATGAGAAGAATGAGGTGTGTTGGTTTAGGGGAATTCTCTCTCTATTAAAGATGCAGTTTTTTAGTTGTGAAGCCTCTGGAAACTGGCTCCATCACTTAGCCGTTATTTTTCTTGAATCCTCCCATCTAAAAGGTTTTTAATTGTGAAAATAATCTTAAGATACTAAGTAGCTTTGGGCTACCAGATGTTGGCCTCACTAAAACTTGGAACAAAGATTCACTGAAAGAAGAGTAGGAAGACCATCTAGAGCAGTCCAGAGGAAGAGAAATTCCTGCACATGCTACGGTGTTGACGATGAACTCTTAAGTGAGTGCTACCAAGAGGGTTTCTAGACTTAGATACCTAAATCAGACCATGCAAGGGAAAATTCTGTTGGGGTAATCTTAGTTGTTAGTGCTAGTGGGTAAAAGAGTTCTGAGTTGAGGGGGAGAATTAGTAACCAAAAGCATCACATAAAACAAACTTCTATTTCCTTTTATTGCACTTGGTGAAAGTTATTAAGAATGTAATTCTTTCTGCTTGCTGTGTGATTAGCAGCCAAACCTTTTGGGGGTAAATTTCCATTGCTACGCTCTTGTTATCACAAATGGAATTTGCATGCCTAATTCTCTTCCCTCCATATTGAATCCATACCCCTTTAGGTCTAACGGCATGCTAAAAATGATTCCAAATCTCCAATGTTGATTGTGGGCCATATGTTAGCACTAATTATATAAATGAGACTTGGTAGAAATGTGACATGCTAAGCATTCTGAGCTTAAGGAATTAGCTAAATGAATTCTAGCTTGGCTTAGTGCTAGCAGAGGCAAGGAAATGCCAGCACAGGTTTTGAGCAGATGTTAACAGGTCTGCATGGCTCTTCATTGTCATTATTTGTCTAACTACAAGGACTGCTGATGGAACATTGTGTCAGAATACTTTAAGGTACCATTTTCCTGAAGATTGCATTTTGCACCTACAGATGGATTCATTTTCTGAATAAGCAGAATGGGATGACAGAATGCCAAAGATTAGAATATGCAGGCTTGCTGTGAGTTTGAAAACTTGGCATTCATTGGGGTCACTTGCTATGGTCATTATGGCATGGAAACTGGAGACTTCTAGAAAGGCATCTCATTTCAATATCAGACATTCCTGAATTTTAGTTTTCAAAATGATAGTGAGGGGGAGAAAAGTAGTTCCGATTCCTAGCAAAAGTGAGTAACAGTATGGTGAATATTTAAAACTCTGTGTCTAACAATTAAGAAAGATAGTTCCATGATATATGTTGATTGAAGTGGTCAGGGGAACTTTGGGACCCTAAATCGTATCAAGATGGAACTCCAGCTCATCCCCTTTACCTGGAAATCATGAAGTCTTGGATGTGTCAATGATTGCCTATTTCAGAGTCCTTGGTAAACCTAACTAATATCCTTGTTGATCTCACTCAGACTTTTTATTTTTCCACTCACAGACTTCTTAAGATCAGAATGGATTGTTGTTTAAAAGAGGCAAGAAACCAGCTTACTGGCAACGAATCCCCATTCGATAAGCATACTTGGAGCATCTTCTCTAGCATGGCACATACATTCTACTGTCCTGCCTTCTCCTAAGTGTTCCACAGACTTTGATCCCCTTGAGTATGTAGATTTCACCTTTTCTTTCTGGGTCCCCAGCACAAAGTCCAGTGCTTGATACACAACAAATATTTGCTGGATGAATGTTGGTGAACTCATAGAACGAGCTAACATTTACTGAAAACTTACATATTAATATTTGACAAGCATTATCTCATTTAATCCATACTGCTGGGTTCTTAGATGGGTGCTATTCTTGTGGTTTTGCAGATGAGGAAACTGTAGCTAGGAGAGATGAAAATAGCTTGCTTAAAAATCACAAGCAAGCGAGATGGAATTGGAACCGAGGAACATCTGACACTATGTCTGTTGGTTCACTCTTGTAGGGTGTGGATTCTTTTAGAGAATTCCTTGCCCAGCTGATTGTCCTTAAATCTGGGTCTCTAGGTATATGTGAGAGGGTTGCTGAGTTTCCTTGGGTGAGTTGTTCTGTACTCTGTTTTTATTGCAGTGGTAATCTAAGTAGAATGGATCTGAATGTATTCTTGATCATCTGGATGACCATATTGTGATGGTGTTTACTATCACGTTAGTGCCAACTAGTATTACTTTAATTGTAGAACATTATTCAGGGAGGAGCAGAGGCAGACTAAATCTGGAAGATGATAATGTGTTTGTGCCAATGAAGGTTCAGTAACATTAAGGACTTAGAGTGGTTTAAATAGAGAACTAGAGTGCAAACAAAACAAAACAAAACAAAACAAAACAAAAACATTAATTTCCACTAAGCACAAAGCATTGGTGATGTGATAATACCATAGAAACTGTGCCGTTCCAGTCTGGCCACATTCCCACGGGGCACAGTGAGACAGTTTCAGTAAACTAATACGTGTCCATTTATATTGAAGATAGATGGTCATTTTAATTTCTTTTATAATCTTTTGAGTTTTTCTTTATAAACTTTTGGTTTCACGATTGTAGAGCACCTCAGACATAAGGAGTTTACACTTTCATGTTTGTGCTTATTTATGTAATAATAAAATGTATCTGTTAAGATTACGAGGGAGACCATAATTTTTTTTTCTTCGTTTCAAAGGGATCTCTATACTCATTGAGGTAATTGTGCTTCTATCAGCCTTTGGGTACTATGTGACCCCCAGGGATTGCATTGAAAATCGATCAGGGTAACTGGTGTGTGTGTGTGTGCGTGTGTGTGTGCGTGTTTGTGTGTGTGCACGCACACACGCATGTGTACACGTGTACACCTGCTAATCTCCATGAAACAAGTGGTGGACCTAGAATTTGGAGGGGGCTGGTTGGTTGACTAGCATCTCCTGGGGCCCAACTCTTTAGACCTTGATACAAGCAACAATCCTGAAGCACCTTTCCTTTTCCATGAAGTTCTTGTTCTGGGTGTATTCTTTTTTTCAATTTTGAATGTATCAAAGAAAGATGGCTTCTTTGCATCAATATATTGCCAGAGTCTTATTCTTAGTGATCCCACTTTGCCAAGAATTAAAAGGAAATTCTCTTGGCACACTTGGTCACTGCAATATCTTTATATCCTGGCCTCCAACCAGACCACAACCCTGAACAAAGACGTATTTCTTGTTCTTACTGACACCTTAAAACAATTCCCGATGGCATTACTTACCTCTAAAGGCAGTGAGGCATCCAAGGGGCTTAGGGATGGTGAGTAATGAGACCAGTCCATAGTAGTTAATATTCTGCTTTCTAATGGACACTATTTCATCCTTGGAAGTTTATTTGCCACTGTTCTCTTTGGAACTCAGACTCTAATGTCACAAGCCATCTTGAGAACCCTATAATGTATTCCTTAAGCATGCTTGTAATTGAAGTGGTTGTATCGTTAGTGGACAATATTTTTTCTAGAGTTGAATGTTTTTACTAAAAGTTGGCCAGTTCAGAGTGATAATTACATAACCAATCTCTTGCCTCTAAAAATTAAGGAGGAGTGGGAAGTTAGGGACAGTCAACACATAGTGCAGAGAGTACTACGTGCTTTCTTGGCAGAATGTTGTTGGAAATAGGGTTTCCAAGCTAAAGCTAATGCGGATGTTTCTGCTATAATACAATATATGCAAGCTTGGAAAAACCTGGAGTTCTGGAAAATGACACATTAATAATGGCAAGGCTCATGGGAAAATATTGTTAGAACAGACCACTCTAAAGATATGCAACTTTGTAATCCCAGCATAAATAAACCTAATTAAAAACTACCAGTGCTATTGAAAAGACATACTTCATTCCTCCTCTTTAAGGAATAAATTATTTATGGAGTGTTACCCTGAAAAAAGTGAATGTAACTTTTGATGGTAGGTCTGAGACTGCTGAATTAAGGAGCTCAGATTTAATGGGGCGAACCATATGATTAGCCTTTCCAAGACAAGGCATGTGGCCAAATTGAGCCAAGAAGGAGGAACATGGGAGAATTGGATATAGTACAATATTCGACAATTTCTATTCTGGGATATCTGTGTTCAACTGCTATTATGTGCTAAAAAGTATTAATGTACTGGGAAAAGTCCTATGTGACCCTATATAACTTCCCCCTTAAGATGACATCACCCCTCTATTTACCAATCCCATCATGCTAATCTGTTTTACAGATGCACATTTGTAGCAAAACAGACGGTGAGTTTATCAGGATATTTAAAGGATAGTCCACCTTATTGAATCTCAGGCATTTTATATTTGAAGAGGAGTGTTGCTTCATGTTGAGAAGTAGGACACGTGTAAATCATAAAGTCAGGCTAAGGGAGCCTCAGGCTCTTCGCTGACACCATCTCTACTCCATGAAAACATGTACAACTTTATTGTATTTTTATGGCTACAAGGAGGGCTCCCACATACACATCAGTATATGTGAACCATCAGTACTGGTGGTTTGTGACAATGATTCTCCACTTAGTCTGGGGAGGTTAGAGTAGCATGGTTGGTTTCATTACCCTAATAAAGTTTAATCCTTATACATAGCAAAATGGCTATGTGCAATTTTTTCAGAAGGTAGTAAGTAACACTCATGTAAATCTCCTTAGCATGACTCTTTGCTCTGTGTGGAATAACATGTACCCATTTGATGTCCTTGCCATAGTCCAAACAATCCCATGTGCCTCCTTTGGATCATGACCCAAGTCTCCTCTCTTAGGCTAGCTGACCTGGGGAGTTGTGCTCAGATGCTCAAAGATGGTTGAAAGGATTTTTGAGAAGGAAGCACTGGCTCTCTCTTAGGACTTCAAGTCTCGATGTGTCATTGGAGGAAGACCAGTTACAGAAGCAGACCTCTCTGCCCGCGGTGTTGGAAAGTTAGGCAGGGGAAAGTCAGAGGGAGATAAGAAAGAAAAACAGATATGACCAAAAGTTTAGGTTCAGATCCTAGCTTCTCTGTTTCTAGCTGGGTGACCTTGCTTTCTTCATCTGTTAGATGTAGAAAGTTGATCGCATGGAGTGTAGATGAAAAGAAGCTGGAAAGATGTTTTCATTGGATCCCTTTGTCTTAGGCTAGGAAACCTCTAGGGCTTCTTTTCTATTTGCTTAATCAAGGCTGACAGAAAATTTAAGGGGGAAAAATACTCTAATTCTGTGACTCAGTGTTATTTAATATCCTATCCGTATAATCCCTATAATCATCTCTCCTATCTCTTCCTGTAGGGAAAATACCGTCTTAGTTGTCATCGGTTTGGGGAGCAAGTTCTGATTCAGCTGAAAGATGGAGTCCTTCCCAGCCCCGGGGCCACACTTGCCCCATGTTCTCAGCTGCCTACCAACCTGGGAAACCTCACTGTACTTCCTTCACCTTGTTGCTTACATTCATAGTTTTCCAGGGTCCAAGCAACAGAATAACTCACACTATAGAAGGGCAGTAGAGCAATTTCCCGCTGGTAACCTTAGGTGGCAGAAGATTAGATCCCCAGGAAGGGATGGCCATGTTGCAGATGGCACCACACAAGGGAAAAGTGTTCCAGAACACACCTAAAGAATTCAGAAGAAGGTGCATGTGAAATTGAGGGTCAAAATGAATGAAAGGCAAATTGTCAAAATAACATTTTGGCAATTAAAAGATTGTAAACTGATTTTTATATATTTTTATACTCTCCATAAAGACACCTATTAATTAGAAAATGAAAAATAAAGTATTACTATTAAATATAAGCATGAGGACATACTCTCTTGACTCTTGTTCCAAATTTTATTTAGCTCTTTTTAAGTGTTCCTGGGATTTTCCTTTGTGCAGGACATTACACTAGAGCCTCTGAGATAGAATAAAGTACTCGTCCATTCCAAAAGCTAGTTTATAAATAGGATGCCTCTGAATGGACACATGATGCATTTGATTTGTTCCTTTAATTTTTCCTCCAATATCCAGCAACTGGGTAGAAAATACTAACCTGGGTTGGCACAGGTGTAGGAAATTGATGCAAGAGTCACCAGCCAGCCATATTATGGTACCTTTGGAAGGCACCCAAGATCAGAGGGAAGAGTGAAGGGGCAGATTGCAGCAGTTGCAACAGTGTGTAACAAAAATATTGTGCCATTGAGATGCTAATGTGGGAGAGCATCACACTGTAAAATTCACATTGTTAGAAGGCAAGCCTAACCACTTGAATCACATAGACTGATTTTTATGGGAGACCTCTTATTTTATTCTTTGGGTATTTCATTTTCATCCTGTGTTTTCTTTGGAATTAATAGACCCTCTTAAAAACGGCTGTCTATAAATTTTCTCTCCTACATATGTCTCGAAACAGTTTCATTTCTTCATTTAAAACATTACAGCCATTTCAAAATGCCCTATTTTGTATTTAATTTCACCATCTCATATAAAATACATGTTCTTCACATAATTATGTAAAAATGGGTTTGCAAATGCCCTAGAGATCCATATGATGGGCACATTATAGGATTCTAAGTAATAATAATCTCCTGTTTACATGAGACCTGATTTTCATGCCAGTTTTTACACTTTAATATATCCAGAACACGGCTTTGCTCAAATATGCTAGTTTATTCTGGTCCATGAAATGCATTTGAAATATCACAGATTAGTTTGCCTGGCAGAATGCGCAGCTGTATTTGGTAATGTTAGAGGTGAACGTAATGGAGCCGGAGATGGAAGCCATTGTTGTCCTGTTTGCTGTGAGCGCGGCGAAACAAAGCCCGGCCGGGTGACCGGAAGGTGTAGGCACGGGCTTCTTTCTCAAGAAGCAGAAAAAAGAAAAACACAAATTGGGGGGGGGGGGGGGAATGGATAATTAGGCAAAAAGGAAGAAAATGAAAAGGGATTATATTACATAGATGAGAGCTTGAGTATGCCCCAGGCAAGGAGTACAGAGAAAGCATAGTGTAGATCAGTGGGTTTCACTGTGGTCCTTGGACAAGTGGCATCAGCATCACCGGGAAACTTGTCCAAAATGCGCATGCTCAGGCCCTACCCCCATTCCCGTACTGAATCAGAAACAAGGGGGTCGGGGTCCAGGAATCTGTCCTGATGGGCCCTCCAGGTGATTCTGATGCCCATTTAAGATTGCGAACTACCAGTTCACTGGAGGGTTCCAACAGCTTCAATTCGGTGTGCTGCTTGAGGTGCCAGGCCCATGTGTAGGAGGGGCACCAAACCCAGTTGCAAGAGGAGGGAGTCCGAGAGCTGAAGAACATGTCGTTGAAGAGCAGAACACAGCTAGTAGAGGTATTATCGGAGGAGTTACTCCTTCTGGAGCAAATGCCTTTCTGTGACTTAGGAAGTAACAGATGTTGAGGCAAAGTTAAGACCGTTGAAGGAACTGGAAGGTATAGGGGCAATCTTGGCCTAGGGGCAGGGTTATATGCTCACTCTTACCAGTCAGTGATGGCCTTTCCCATCTCTTAATCCTCATTGCCTAGGCTCAAGTTCATGGTATAGGTATAATACTTTAGGAGGAGTGGCAGAAAGGAGGATCCAGGTGGAAGACATAGCCCATACAGAGGGAGATGGTCATGGTGCTGGGTTGGGGGCGATGGGGTGGGAGTCAGGGCATCCAGAGCACAAAAGCATAAGGGGGCTGTGGCCAGAGTCAAGGCTAAAGAGTCTTTAGACACCCAAGGAAGAAAATTAGGTTACTTGGGACTTTCGAGAATTAAATGAGTGAAAAAAAAATGCTTGTGGAAGTTTTGTGAGCTTAGTGTTCCTAAGGACAAAATTTTGGATCCCACGGGAAAAGAGAATCAGTAGTTGCTTACAACCCTCTACTAGGTACCTATTGTAGAGCTATGGGGTCCATCTCTGGAACACCTGACTTTGATCTGATCCAAAGGGACTTGTCTACGGATAGTTGAGAGAATGAAAATCATCAAATCAGTCGAAAACCAATGCCAGCTTCTGAAAGAAGAAGATGCAAGAGTAGAGATGCTGCTCCTTAGGACAGTGAGTTCTCTTTTTCACATTCATGAAAGTATTCAGGATAAACAATTTATCAACCTTAGAGAAGAAGAAAAAAGGGGTTTGATTCATGATTGCTTTCTTATAGAGAATAATTCTTGAAAACTTGGAATATGGGTAACATGGCAAAACACATTTGCTGTTTGGGGTGCTTTGCAATTCTGTATTCAGGGGCAATTATCAAAATATTTTACCATCTGTTTAGACAGAAACAACTAATTCAGCCTTGTCCCTAACTTCCCATTTTAAAAAGTAGCATGTGCTTCCCTCAGTGTTTAAATTTAAACAATGATTACGGAAATGTATTGTGAATACTATTTTCATTCTATGTTAACTGGATGTTTTTTCCTCAGCTTTACAGAATCAAGTGTACACAGACTTCCTGAGATTTTAAACTTGTCTTTGACCCTTTCTAGAAATATTTGCTAGGTTTTCCTTTTCTAAAATTCATTCTATCCACCACCACCCAGTCCTAGCCACTTAATAGCACTTCACCCTTGAAATTTAAATGGCTTCCCTTTTCCTTTCTTGTAAGGGTAAGACCGTATGGGTTTGGCTGGCCTCAGCCTCTAGCACAGTGCCCGGCCCAGTAGGTGCTCGATAAATGTTCATTTAAACCAATTGCCATCAAAGATTGTCTCTGCCTACCTGCTTTTTGAAGCCATTCTTTCTCCCGATATCTTCTCTTGCCCTCTTTCCTCCCCCTCTCCCTGATGGATTCATTACAAAGACATTAAACCCAGTCCTCAATTTCTCTAAATTGTTCATGCAACTCGTTGAATTATATTAAAAGATAACAAAGCCCCACAGTAAAACTAATTCCTTTTTGCATCAAAAGCTGTATAATTTAGGGACACAGGGTATTTCACCATGCATGTTAATTATGAAAGAATGTACAGTACACCCTATAGAAACTAAACATAGCAAAAAAAAAAAAATCATTTTTGATTGTTTAGTGTCAAATGGACTCCATTGAGCTGTAGCCTCTTCCAGGGAGAGGCTAACAGAAAGCATGAGCTGGGGTCAGGGGACAAATAGATGCATGTAGATAAATGAGTTCACGGGCAGGGTTTCATGAAATTTGAAGGAGAAGTGGTATTATGCATGTCTTTTATTTAAATAACCTAAAATGAGTAATTCACTCCCTAGAACATTTGATAAAAATCCTTGGAAGTTTGCCAGCAGGCACAGTGGGAGGAAGAAATGCATATTCAAAAGGAGATGAGAAAAAAAGGGAAAATCAGGAAGCAAAAACCTGAAAAAGCAATCTATACCTGATACAGTTTCTAAAATAAATTGGAACATCTTGGTTACAATTACTTTAAAGGGCCAGGGCCTCACTTTACACTGCTAAGCAATGTAGTCTTCTGGAAACCCTACCTTTGAAATGCCAGTGCATTTCAGGAAGGACACAAGAACACTTTTCTTTGCATTGTGTTCACCTTAGGCGACAGATCCCATGAACTGGAAGCTTGGTTCTGGGGTGTCAAAACACCTACGTGCAATGGTGATTGTTGCCATAGAGATAACTGGATGATAGATAGCTAGATGATAGATAGACACTGAATAGATAGTAGATAAATGATCTCATATGTCAGAAGAGGCCTTTGTGCCTAGGAAATTACAGATTTTTTTTTTCAAAAACAATTCTTCTGTCAAAATCAAAAATAGAACTCTTCTTTGCAATACTCCCACTCTGTATGCATTCTTACTCTTCCAGGATTTTTTCTTATCACATTTATGATGTGTTCCGCCCATTCGATTTCCTACCTGACTTCTTGTCTGGGAGATTAACTTTCTTCAGAGGGTTGAATGTACTACCAGTGCTCGGGGGCAAGAGGGTAGACAGCTGACTGCTAAGGTTTCTTTATTATGCAATAAATAAGGGTTTCATTCGTCCTTCTTTTGTCTTTTTTTTTTTTTTTTTGTACTTAGACCAGTTTTGCCCCCTTTTTGTTCTTTGTTTCTTTTTACTTGTTTCTTTCTTTCTTTTTTTTTTTTTAAAGATTTTTTATTTATTTATTTGAGAGAGAGAATGAGATAGAGAGCATGAGAGGGGGGAGGGTCAGAGAGAGAGGCAGACTCCCTGCTGAGCAGGGAGCCAGACGTGGGACTCGATCCCGGGACTCCAGGATCATGACCTGAGCCGAAGGCAGTCGCTTAACCAACTGAGCCACCCAGGCGCCCTGTTTCTTCCTTTCTATTTATCTTTACTTTTTGGTATTCTCTGACCCTTATCTCGTTTCCATCTCTGTGTGTCCCTCCCCCCCCCCCAATCTCTCCTGCCTCACTGTTTTCCATCTCTGCTCTTTTAATGGATCCTTCTACGTGTTTTTCTAATTCTAGATATTCCAACACATGGTGAATCCACTTGATTCTTAAAATGACAATGGGTATAGTGATTAACATAATAAAATAAAATTTAAAAAAATGACAATGGGCAATTTCAGCAGATCTAAACATTTTGTAAGATGATAGTGAGATAGGACCTTGAAAAACTCATCTGAAAATTGGGCATGTGCCCCCTGGTCTGGATCCTGAAAAGGACTTTGTAGAATAAACAGGTAAGACTGTGGGTGCAGTCCTATTTCCTCTGCAGTATAACTCTGACAGCCTGAAAAGTCAGACCACATTTTATAGGCATTAAACAATGACTGAGTCCTGGAATTTGCTAGAAGCCATGGCAAATCATAAAAAAATCGGAAGTCAAGATGTGTTCCTTAGGGCAGCTTTAGAAAATCATGGAACAAATTTAATTCCTTCATTTCACAGATTAAAAAATTGGAGGGTGAAGAGAGCTTGTGGTTTCCCTTTATAGCTGGCAATTCTAAGAATTTAGAAACAGGGGCTTCTGACATGTGAGAAAGTGACTTTTCTGGCCCACTCCATTACAGACAGGTGTAAGAGAGAACAGAAAGGAAGGGAGAATTGTTATTGCTAAGGTAGTAGAACTTGAGGCTCTTCTCCAAGTTGGGGACAAGTGAAGAAAAATATTTTTAAGGTAAGAGAGACATTGATGTTTATTCTGAGGCAGATGAGGGAAGAGTGGGGACAAAGAAGATAATTACACATCTCTCTGCATCTCCGTTTTTCTCTCATTTGTCAAATGCAGATAATACTTTCATAAGCAGTTTATGTTTACATGAGAAATTTAGAGGGTTAATATATAGAAGGCAGTCAACAAATAGTAACTATTGCTGCTTAGGCTTTGAGACTAAACTTTCTTTTTAACGACCCTCCTATGAAGAATAGAAGTCTTACTGTTCTAGAGTTGCTGAGGCTGCTTTTAAACCCGTTGAAGGTTATGGAAGTGCAGACTAATTCTACCTAGCTCTGAAACCAGAATCTGAAACAGCCCCAAGCTGTTTGCTTCTTGGCATTGTTATCCCAGCCACAGTCTGTGGCTTACAACTCTACCCAGGGAAGTTAATATCAGACAAAAATGACTGTCAAAAATGATGAACTGATGCCCTGTGCATGGAAATATCTTTAACTTGGTCTTGAATTGATGGAGGCTGATATAGTGGATCTTTTTAACATCGTAGTGACTGAGCATGGTCAAAAGTCACACAAAGGTTTCGGTAGTGGTCTTCGTCTACTTCCCCTGTCAGCTGTATACTCACACACTGGAAGGTGATTGGACAGTGCTATAGGGATCTATACCTGTGAGAGAATGGGGGAAACTGGATTAGGTAGAAGGAGGAATTTGGTTCTCAGCCAATCTCTTGAGGAGTTATGAAGTTGGTATTGTTCTTTTTTTTTTTTTTTTAAAGATTTTTTATTTATTTATTTGAGACAGAGAGAATGAGAGAGAGAGAGCACATGAGAGGGGGGAGGGTCAGAGGGAGAAGCAGGCACCCTGCCGAGCAGGGAACCTGATGCGGGACTCGATCCAGGGACTCCAGGATCATGACCTGAGCCGAAGGCAGTCGCTTAACCAACTGAGCCACCCAGGCGCCCGGTATTGTTCTTTTGAATGGTCCAGAATTGAGGCAAAGGGCTTGGGTCTTTGTACTTCACACTAACGAACCATTTGATGCTGGCTGCCTCCGTAAAGGAGGAGTGACCTTGAACAAGGTGTCTGTCTTCCGAGACAAATAATCAGAGAGGGCCTGAGCTAAAAGCCAAGAGCAACCAACATTGCAGGCAGCAAGGGCCATGAGTACCTCCCTTCTGAAGTAGGATCTGGACAGACTGAGTACTATAGAAGCCAAAACAGAACAAAAGCTATCTTCTAAGTAGACAGGAGCAGCTTGCAGTGTGGTGGCTTACTCTTTTCAGGGTATTGTGTATCCCAGGAAAGGGACTTAGGGCTCTTGAAATCCAGGGAAATGTATTTGTCCTTCCTTAAGAAGTCTAAAACCAGAGCCCCTTGAAGTGTTAACAAACATTGAAAAAAATCACTAATTGGACACTAATTGGAGCCTTTGGTTGAAAATAGGCCCCATGAGGGGTGTCAGTCTGTGGAACTGGAGAGAACACCTTGAATGTTCTCCCAGTTTGCTTCAGCGTTCTGTTGGGAGAGACGAAATGGCAGAGAAGAAAGTCCAGAGTGTACCATCAGAATCGTGAAGAGGAAGCAGAGGGACTGGTTCTGAGTATGGCTATGATTACTCATGGAACAAAACTTTTATCCAAATAGGAGATTTAAAGTTAATTTCTTACCTTGATTATTTGGAGGTTCCAAGGAAAATTGTGTGCTAGTTGGGATAATTTTGGCCTCATTTTGCTCACACAGATTTAAGAGCATTGCTGTTGTAACATAGCTTTAAACTAAGCCATATTCTTCTTGCATATTCTTCAAGAGTTGATAATCTCCTAAGAGTTCTTTGTGTTAAGTCTAGTCTCGATTTCTTTGTGCAACAATTTCCACATCAATTTTATGGTGTTAAGTCCAACTCTTTCATCCATTGCATGAGCAAAGGGAGATTAAGGTAAAACTTTTGGTGTGGATGAGTTAAAGCCTGTATGAACTAATGTGTTGATCTCCAAAGACAATTTGGATAATTCAAACTTAACCCTGCTCTTGAGACCAAAATAGCTTTACCAGAAATATTATTAATAATCAACATTTTTTTCCATGGATGATTGACTTGCCTAATAGCCACTCTTTTAGAAAACTAAACTGAACATAACTGAAACAGAGTTAAGCTTCCCCCCCACCCCACCCCTTCTTCCTCACTGCTCATCTGATCCTGCTGTTGCTTGGGCCTAGCAGTGAACACTTGCTGAAACCATTAATTCCATTGATCAGCATATAACACCATCTTGGACTTAGTTACCAAAGACAGAATGTGGAAATTAAACTTATTTTTCTCATACTTTGTATATTTACTGTGTCACCAAATACTGCCTGCTGTCTTTTCTAAATACCTCATTTGTATTGTCTTCATATTTTCTACTTCTACCTTATTCTGATCCAGCTGACTCTTACTTAGTTATAGTAATAGGGAAACCCCTGTAGCTGGTTTGGCCCACTCCCACCACCTTCCATTCCACCAGTGGAAGAATGATCTCAAACAAATCCTTCATTGTTGTCCTTTTAACACCCTAGGGTAAATTTTGGATCCCCATGAATGTCAGATAGTTCTTCATGATCTGGCCCCTATCTGCTTCATTAGATTTTTTCTTAAAGATTTCATTTGAGAGAGAGAGCACAAGCAGGGGGAGGGGCAAAGGGAGAGGGAGAAGCAGACATGGGGTTCGATCCCAGGACCCCGAGATCATGACCTGAGCTGAAGGCAGACACTTAACCAACCAAGCCACCCAGATGCCCCTGCTTCATTAGATTTTTCTCATTCATGAACTCCTGCTCCATCCACCCCAGATTTTTGTTATTATCCCATGACATTTTCCACAGCTAAACATGTCCTTCATCCCCAGGCCAACAACTCTTCATTGCCCAAGACTCCACTTAAGCATTGTTTCCTTCATAATGTGTTCCTTTGATATACCCCAACCTACATCCCTTTCCTCTGTACTTAGTGTCAAGAACAGGGTTTGGTATTTAATACATGTTCAGAAAATGTTACCCGTTTCTCATTTTAGTGGATGAGAATATTGTACAAAATGCTTTTAGCTCCTTAAAGACAGAGAAATTAGACTTTTAATTATAACACAATATTAATTCCTTAGTCAAATGAAACCTAAGATAAAAATTATTTTCTGATCAGATTAAGTGCTTTGAGTTCTCAGAGCTATGGGTGTATGTTAATTTTTGCCTTCCATTCCCTGCAGAAAGAATAATCTATCAAAATAATTCCCTATTAGGTTCATTCTAGAATTTAATATAATTTAAAAGCTTATGCTCTAGATGATTGTGTTAGGTCTATTTTCTCCCAAAATCTATATAGTCACTGCTTCAATTTGTATCTGGTTGTATGAAAAGGAAGGGCATTCAGGGTATCACAGATAAAGGCATTTAATCATAGGAATATGTGTGGGGAAATGTTGGGGAGACAGAATAAGAGCCACTGTGCATTGCAGACTCAGAGTATGAAGCAAAGGACAGTTCTGGACCAAGGCAGCCCTGCCAACCTCATACTATGCCATTAGCATGACCCAAGTCAGTGGCTAGCTAGTGGACTGGCTGCTGCCAGATCAGGTGCCCACCTGAAGTCTAGTCCTCTGTCTGTGGGAGAGTCCAGTCACAGACAAAATATGGCTGCCAAGGTGACCCATGATGTGAGCAGAGTAGAAGCCCTTAGCAAAGAGTGGGTAGGTGGGCAAAAAATGCTAGTCACTAGCATAATCCCCGGAGTCCTTATTCCATCATATATGCTCATACCTTACAGATAAAAATAGTTGTATATAAACTCAAGATAATAGTAAAATATGAAATAAATATAAAATAAAGTAAAATACAAAAAATAGCAATTGATGACCTTTGAGAATTGTTTACTTTGGTCACAGTATAATTTAAGTTTACGTACCACAACTTCTATCCGTGCCGTGTTTAACTATTGGCTTACCAAAGTCCCTGAAAATTTAACATTTGGCTGGCAGAAGCTTCAGCACACCCCTGGCAGGACCCTGGGAGCTCTCACTCCATAGCTTCTTATAGTCAGATTTTTTGATTTGAGCATTCACCGCGAAGGGTAGCGGGTGTTGGACTTGTTTAAAAATGCTGAAGAAAGTGAAGAGGACTTGTCTCTTCCCCAGCCAATTTCAGGGCTTCTTCAGTCATCAGGAAGCACCCAGTCAACTTGAGAATTAATAGTTTACTCAAAACTCATTCTCCTTATATGCCCTCTAATAAAGGCAAAGAGAAAACGGCTTTCTGTTCTCAATTAGCCATTTGGTTCCCAGACGTCTGCCAAAACAACCATAAAGGCAATTTAATTAAACAAAAAAACAAAGAATCATTAAAATTCTTTCACACCCTGATTTTTAGAAATGTATGCTGCTCTTTTTGGGGTTTTCTTTTCTTTTTCTTTTTATTGGTTAGAAGTTTCCTTGTTTCTTCTAGAATGACTGTAGGTGGGGGTAGTTTGCATTACCCAGTGAGGGGTTAACCTCATCCAGACTGCCACTAGGACAAGCAAGGACACCAAGCGTGTCTTTAATGTAAGAATTTATGGAGTCCTGGAGTTGATAAAATTAATATTTGTTATGTAGATGCTTCTTGATGCCTGGTGGGATAAGACCATTTGGCCATGAACACTGGATAGTCACTCTCTTGGACTTAGATCATGATTTGCAATTGAGATTTTTCATGTCTTTTCTAGCCGTATTTTAAGTCTGAAAGGTGGCTGGAATAATAAATAATAATAATTTGACAGTGATCTTTTGTTTTAATGCTCATCAAAAAAAGCTAGAAGCAAAGAACAAGGGGAATGAGGTAGAGGAGAATGTACCTACTATGTTCCTGCCTTTTATTTATAGTCATCTTATTTCATCCCTATAAGGACCCTGTAAAGTCAACATTATTACGTTACACTTTTACAGTTGAAAAAAAAATGGGTGTTCAGAGAATATAGACTAATTCACCATCTGGCAGTTGATAATTGGGTTTAAGATTTGGGTCTAAGTCTATCCAAAGATGTCAAGACAGTGGCTAATCCTTGAAAGAAATGGTACACAAACTGAAAGATCGATAAATCATAACAAAAGAAAGGATGATGCTGAACGTGTGGAGACCATTTTTAATTTATCAACCACGTTTTTTTCCCCCCAAGTTCTGAACCTGAATATCTCCTATTAGTTTTAATGGCATTATGACCTATTTTGTTGGGGGGGGGGCACTCATGTCATAGTTACATTGGAGTTTTTAGTGAATGTATCTTTGAGTATTGGAAGATTACTTTCAAAGTGTTATTTAGGTGCATGTTATGAAAATGACATATTGTAGGAATATGAGTAAGTTACATGTTACGGTGGCTTTTAGAAATGTTGAGATGTGTCCGAGGAAAAATAGTTTGACTTCCAGGGGAAGGAAATAACACTGAAAAGATTTTTGTCCAATCTATGATGAACTTCATTCTTTTCAGTTGACCAGACGTCCTGTCAGTTTGTGTGTGCGCGTGTGTGTACATACACTCGAGTTTAGGGACAGAGCAAGTCGGAGGGTGTATTGGCAGGAGACAATACGGGTAATAGAAAATTGTGGCCGCCCTTCTCGGTATGCTAAATTGGAACGTGCCGCCTGTGGCTCCTGATTAAAACCCCAAACGAAATGCTATGGGTGAAATCATTTCTGACAATGTAGCTGCAACCATAGAGTATATAAAAGACTAGAAAATTGCCAGGGCACCTGGGTGGCTCAGTAGGTTAAGTGGCTGCCTTTGGCTCAGATCACGGCCTCAGGGCACTGGGACCGAGCCCCGCGTGGAGGCCCATGTAGGACTCCACGCTCAGCCACCTCTCCTTCTACTCGTCCCCCCAACTTGTCCCTCCCTCTCACTCTTTCTCTCAAGTAAATAAATCATAAAAAAAGTAGAAAATTGCAGTTCCCAGTTGAGAATTAGGCCTTCAGGTTTTTTCCCACTTTGTGTCATATAGCACTCCACATTTCTACCTGTTTGGGCATTGATGATGGAAACTTCAACAATCTATTTTCCTCTTTTGAATAAAACGTAGACTGGTGGTAGGCAGACCATCTCTTGACATAAACATAAGATACGTTTGGGAATGGAAACTTTGGGAAAGTGCAGATTAGGGCATCTCTGACCATAAGTGCTGGGAAGCCAGTGGTAAAGGAGGAGGACTTCTCTTAAGTCTGTTTTCTTCTTTGTCAAATTTAGTTAGTGCAATCTGTCTTGTTGAAACTATTAAATGAGAGGAGAACTGGGAAAGCATTTTTGAGAACTGCAAAGCACTGTTCTGTCTTTGTAAGCTACTTTGTTCTTACAAATATTGATGATAAATAGGAACCTCGGGTCTATTGTTCAATAAATATTTATTGAGCATCTACTGTGCTAGGCACCCTGCTAGGGTAGTCACACAACAGCTCTAATTTCCCCCTCCTTTTCCAGACCAAAAATAAATGTTGTGCAAATATTGTGCAATGAATAACTGAAAATAACATATTCACGTTCTCACTAAATTCGTCCTAACAGAGTAATGGCTTCATTGCTCAGCTTTGTGGGTATTAACTGATGATGAAATTGATAAATCACATTACAATTGGCCATTTTCTATAACTGAGAGAGTTTGTAAAAGCGGAATTAATCTTTTTAGATCAAGCAGTCTTCTACTAATAAAGGTAATAACTCATGATTTCTGTGCGATGGGTCATCTGAGACTCTTCCGGTCATTTGGAAAGATGAATTCAGCGAAGCTCACCACACTGTGAGGAGGAGGGTGGGGCGTGGAGTTCTCATGATGATTGAGATGTCTCCTAGTGTTGGAAAGGAAGGACCAACTCAAAACCAGATGACAGGGATGGTCAGGAAACAGGCTCCCGGAAGCCATTTGACCACCAACAAAGCACATGACTGACACATTGGGGTTAATTGGAGTTACCTAATCTAGGCTTGAGAACACCATGTACTTAAGGGCTAGAAAAACAAAGAATTTTGGTTTTCTAAAAGGGTCTGTGTGTGTGCGTGTGTGTGTGTGTGTGTGAGAGAGAGAGAGAGAGAGAGAGCTATAGCAGACACTGTTCCATTTAGAGTGTCTTTGAAAGTCTGTTCTTAAATCAGGGTTTTTAGGCCTTGGCACTGTTGACAATTGGGGCCAGATAATTGTTTGACAGGGGCTATCCTGTGCATTGTAAGATATGTAACAACATTCCTGGACTCCACCCACTAGATGGCAGTTGCAAACTCCAGTCATATGACAATCAAAAATCTCTCTAGACACTGCCGAATATCCCCTCTGGACAAAATCACCTCTGGTTAAAAACCGCTCCCTTAGCTGGTACACTAAATGATGTAAATGACTATCATCATGTGTCAGGCACCCTTCTAAGTCCTTGATATGTGTTCACTAGTTATCATGGCTACTTGATAAAGTAGATTCTATTATTCCCATTTACAAATGAGGAACTGGTACACAGAAAGGTTAATAAGTAGCTTGCAGAGATCACCCAACTATAATTTTTTTCAAAATCCTAAAAAGCATTATTTAAAAAGTTAATTTTTAAAATATTGTTGCTACTTTTTTTAAACCAAGAAGTTGGGTCTTGCTCTAGGAGCAAGGTGGATCTCTCCTTGACCCCTTAGCTATTTGAAGTAGGGTAACCTCTAGGCAAGTTCCTTTGCAATAGCAAACAAAGGAGTGCATGGGAAGTAAAGAGGGTCTCACAGGGGGTGAAACACTGGGAACTCATCTATTTTCCTCCTTGGTCAGCTGTGCTGTATCTAAAGCATTAGGGCCTAATGGCTTCCCCTCCTTGTTGTCACGCTCTTGGCTTCTTGATGTAGTTTGCCTTCTCGTGCTTGCTTTGGCCTTACTGTAGCCTCCTCTGGGAATGAGATTATTTTCTATTACATTATGACTGTTATTTGCTTAATGAACCAAATTCAGGAAGCAGAATAACTTTTTAGAGCAAAATCCTCCAAATCCTGAAAAATGTGGTGTCCTCGAAGAATTCAAGAAAACGGGCTAAATCTCACCAGTCACACAGATGAAAAGCATTTCCTAAGCATCAAGTGAAGAGGAACCCAGGCAGCGTGAGCAAAGAGTTCCCACCACAGCATCTCTGTCTTAGAGATACCCCTGTGAGATAATGTCTAACAAAATTAGGAACCTAGAATAAAGGATTCCTTTTCAGAAGACAACCTACTTAGGTTAAATCAATATTTAATTAATCTTCAGAAGAAAATTCAGGGACCAATCCACTGCAGTTTGGGGGGAAAAAAATCTTAAAAAAAGGTCATTTCCAGAATTCTAGTAAATTGCCTGTATACAATCTTGACCAGCAGAGGGCTTCCATACCTGACAAATGATGTCTGAACAGAACAAAAGGGACCTGGAAAATTTCTTAATATTTTAATGTGGGTTTTGTTTGTTTGTTCGTTTTGCTGTTATTACCAAAAATCCTTTGAGGTTGAGTTTTTACTACACTGTAAAGCATTGACGTTTTTTTCCTGCATCTATTGTATAGGGTACAATCAGCCCTCAAATTTAACCTAAGTAGGTGAATTTGAGGGCAGGCTCTTTATTCAGTGTCACATAGTTGGATACTCATGTGTACTGGTCTCACTTAGGAGTTGTTAATGGTGATAGGAAATACTGCCAACAAAAGGTAATGTGAAGGTGAAGCGCTTTGTTTCTAAAAATAGAACTGGAGCTCAATTCTGGATTTACAGAAACCATGTCTTACGTAATGAATTCTCCTTTTTCCATGTTCGTGGCTGGAAATTTCATGGCCACATTTACTGGACTCAGCCCCAGTGAGGATACAGGATCTTAGGACAAGTGTGCTGTCCTCATTTTTTCCACACACTTTCTTGTATCGAATGTATTTTTTTCCGGTATTTGGATCCTGTTGTGCCCAGGAGAGTATAAAGATATAGAAATTCCAAATCCTGGAGCAGAGTGGTCATACTAAAGCAGAACAAAACGTTGAAATACTAAAAATGGAATACTTAGGTTGGAGTCATTTTGGGGAGGCTAATGAATCATCCTCTCCTAATCTATGAAAAAAGTGGTAGACTTTCTTTCAGGTTTATGAGTAAAACAATTGGGGCAAAGTTAAAAGAAGAGTAGATTTGGAAGCAGGAGACCAAAGTTTGCATTGTGAAGAGGCAATATTTTATAGCCTGAGTTTTGTAAGGATTAATTGAAGTAATACATGTAAAACACTTTAGAAGGTGTCTGTTCCACACTAAAACATCAGTAAGAGTGACCTGTTCTGTCATGTGACTGGAGTTATGACTATAGGTAAGAGTCCTAATTTCCTCCTCCTCTCCCCCCAATAATAATAGCACCTTATATGGGCGCCTAGGTGGCTCAGTTGGTTGAGTGACTGCCTTCGGCTCAGGTCATGATCCTGGAGTCCCGGGATCGAGTCCCGCATCGGGCTCCCTGCTCGGCGGGGAGTCTGCTTCTCCTTCTGACCCTCCTCCCTCTCATGCTCTCTGTCTCTCATTCTCTCTCTCTCAAATAAATAAATAAAATCTTTAAAAAAAATAGCACCTTATAATCTACTTGTGAAGATTAAGGAAGATAACTGTGAAAGAATTTGTAGGTGCAGAGCACTGAGGAAAAGTGATGTATTACTACGGCCTTTTTTTTTAAAAAGATTTTTTTTACTTGAGAGAGAGAGAGAAGGAGAGAGTGAGCAGGAGTGGGGGGAGGGGCAGAGGCAGAAGCAGACTCCCCACTGAGCAAGGGGCCCACCATGGGGCTCAATCCCAGGACCTTGAGACCATGACCTGAGCCCAGGCAGACACTTAACAGACTGAGCCACCCAGGCGCCCCAGTACTGCGTTTTTTGTGCATGTCTGAGTTTGGTGTTAGAAAAGAATATGTAGCTGAACACTGACAGGTGCTGAGGCCTGGTTAGCTTCATTATAGCAGAGGAGTTGGGGTAAGTCAGGCAGGAAAGTTAAAATACAGCTGAAGTGACACCTTTATCATTGAAAACTTTCTTTGTTATTTTAGATGGTCATTAAATTATTTTTCTTTGGCACTGACCTTTGGCAATTTTTAATACATAATTAAAAGGCGTTCCAAAGCAGAGAGTTGACATAGCTCTATGATTGAATTTGGGGAAATCAGAAGGGGAGGGAGGGGGGGAGGGAAGAAGACAGAGACTGTTAGGTCAGTCAGGAGTAAGATTGAAGATGGTGGAGGTTGGGGAGTTTGCGGGAAGCTGTACCTAATCACTTAAGAGAAACAGTTTTGGAAATTAAAAGGAGGAGATTGGGTGTTGCTTTAAAACTTGGGGATTTCTCTCCACATTTATCTCTTCCTATCACTTGTACAATATCAGCAGGTGGCTTGCATTTATAACCGACCCTGCTTTCTCATTTTCCTAGTGATATTTTATGGTTTCCACACCTCAGTGTGTGTTTTTCTTAGCACACTCCTTGGTCTGATTAAGTACAGGAATGTCAAGGGTCATTTTACCATCATATATGTCTGACCTTGGTTTACTCTTGTCTCTGTCTGTCTCTCTGAAGTCCCTAACAAGAAGCAGAGCAGTGAAGATACTGGGCAGATGCTTAACAGACCAGGAAGGTCTAACGTAATGGCTAACTCACTTTAAAGAACAACAACCACAAAATTCAGACTCCGCTTTTACCTTTTTGATTATAAAGGCTTAAAATATGCCATAGATAACATTAATATGGTTCAGATGGCCACTGCATACATTAATAACACCCTGCACCTTCCAATTCTATTGACCCGCACTCTTGCCTGAATTCACCATACATTTTAATTCCTCCATACTTTGCTCATCACGGAATGCTTTCTGTCATGGATGTCACAAACCAGCTGTCTGTATTCAAAAGTAAATTCTTTGATAAGGTCCTTTTGCTCTGTGTAGTTTTTTTTTTTAAGATTTTATTTTTAAGTAACCTCTACAACCCACCATGGGGCTTGAACCTACAACCCAGAGATCAAGAGTCTCATGATCTACTGACTGAGCCAGCCAGGCACTCCTGCTTTGTGTAGTCTAAAAAATAAATAAATAAATAGACTTAGTTGCAAAAGAAGTAAGTGATTTTACTTACAGATTTTCCATATTACCTGAAAAAAATTAAATCTGGCAACTTTGGGCCCATGATCCTCTAGAGCAGTGGCCAGAACTGTGTGGCATGTGTTAATTTTGGCAGGGTTTAAACTCTCCAGTTGGTCACAGTTGCTCCCACTTCCATTTGCTTCTCTTTCTCTTGGCTAGACTGAGTCCCTAAAGTATCTGCGGGTCCCCTAGAAGGTTTGGGCTATGACTGTGAAGTGGAAGCTGGATCATCCCTCAGTGCTTCCTGGGTTTGCTCAAGCTCCCATGTTTCTCTTAGCAGGTTGGTAGAGTAGCATTGATGTCTTTCTTAGATGTGGAAGTAGTTGCTTTGTAAATTTGTCTCATCAACTCAAATGGTCATCTTTTAACGGAGAATCCAGTGCTTTCCCACTTAATGTCCTATAACACAAAGTATAGTGTTTTGCCAACATACATGTGTCTTTCAGCATATTTTCCTAGATGTAGAATGAACTGGTTGAATGATAGTAAGAGCCTAGGAATGAGTTATTATTCTATCACTGGACTTTATGAGCTCCTCTGCAGTCATGTAATTACGAAGGCATTCACAGTTTGCTTTATAGCACTATCAAAGTTTCCAAAATGAATAAAATAGTTTCATCATTAATAATTTGGATTCGTCATCTTTGACCCAAAGTCATCCCACACTAGAGACTGCAAATATTATTTTAAGCAGTTTAATGGATTATTGGGAGAGTAACTAATGGATTAACAGGTCAAATAAATTAATGGGTAAATTGATGTGAACATGTGGTTGAACGACTTTCCAATTGTAATTGTAACTGTAAAAGGCAGACACCCTGAGGGGGAATTAAGCAGTAGCAACAAACACTATTATCATTAGAGTTTCCGGAAGCCAGCATAACAGACAGGATGTTTTCTAATGAAACTGTAAAACAATTATAATAGCTCTTTGGAGCTTTGGTGGCTTTTTTTGTTTGGTTGGTTTATTTATTTATTTTTTTTTTTTTTTATTTTTTTCCTAGTGTATCCAAAGGAAGAAACTATGTTTGGAGTGTCAGCCAGTTTAAGTATTACCATTATTATAAATAACCAGCTACTAGAGGGGCAAAAGATGGACAGCAAAGTAGACAATTAAACATGTGCTACATAAATACGTGTAAATCTAATACCATCTGCCACATTGTCCAATTTGACTAGTTGTCTTTATATACCTACCACATAAATCAGTTTAAAAGGGTTCCCCGAAGCAGTGTTTCCTGTAATGACTGGGTAAAAGATCTTCATTCTTTTAAGACTATGGTTTTCATGTTTCCCCTGACAAAAATAACATATTTTCCTTTTGGGGGTAGAGGATCCGTTAACTTCACCATGTGATAAGCCAACTTTGAACTTAATGGCTTAAAATACCAACCAATTATTTAACTCCGAACTCTGCTGACTGTTCTGGGTTGAATCCACCTGATTTTAACTGGTCTGCCTCCTACTTCTGTGGTCAACTGACAGGTCACCTGGGGGCTGGCTAGTCCTCCATGGCTACGCTCATATGTTTGACGGTTGGCTGGCTGCTGGCTGGGTCACATTATCTTCCTTCCCCTGCAGGCTAGCCCGAGCTTGTTCACGTAGTGTTCATGGGGTTCTAAGAGCAGCGAGAGAGGGCTAGCTTGTGTGTGTAAGCACATAGTAAGTTCTCCCTCACAGTTGCTATTAAACCATTGGCCAAAGCAAGTCACATGGTTAAGCCCAGAGTCAGGGTGGAAGTGGTCTACCCTATGACATGGATGTAGGGAGTGATGAATAAATGAAACACTGTTAGTCTGACTAGCTATCATAAGTAATTTTCGCATTTATTGAATATGTATCACCTCTAATGTGCCAAGCCCATTTCTGGAGAATCTTAAATATATTTGGCATTCTTTTCTTTTCTCCTCTTCTTCTTTTTTTTTTTTTTTAAATAAAACTTTATATAATGAAGGAATTACCTGTTGAGGCAGAGGGAGGGAAAAACTGATTTGTGATACTGATGCAATATTCGTTTTGAATGATTTACAGAATGTATGAATGGTAAGTCTTCTGGAGTATAAATGTATGTGAACATTACACAAATATGAAAATACTCGTCATTTTTATGTATGTTAATTTCTCTGTCATCCTCCGTTCTCTCATCTTTAAAAACAATATGGCAGGAGTACCGGAGCTCCCCACAGAGCTGTTGTGAAATTAAAAGCTTAACGTAGTGCCCGACACATAGTAAGCACCCTCTTGATGTTCTCTGTGAGGGGCAATATGGAACAGCAGTGATGCCTTGCTGCTGTTACTATTGTTAAATAGCAGTAATAAAGTCAGTTACAGCGGCTTTCCAAGAAGGAAGATTCTGATCCTATAAAAGCCACATATCACGTCTTTCAGATGTGAGACTCAATCTTTGCATAATTGTGTGTAAGTTTTCCCTGGCTCTCTTTTATTTATGTGCCATTTCATTTCACCATACCAGAGCTTGGATACTCATTATGTCTTTCTCAATACATCAAATTTCCAACTAATTTTGTTTTAAGAAGAAGAAGAGAGCTAGAAAGTGGGTTGAATTTCAATTACTGTTTCCTCACTAAGCCCTCTGTGTAATTCCCAATGACTGTGATGAGACACGAAGTTCTGCTTCAGAGCTTTGGATAATAGGGGATGTGGAGAAGATGCTTCCTCAGAGAGTGGTGTGTCCATTCAGAGCATTACAGTTTCATTGTTAAATATAGTTTTAGGTATGCATTTCTTTCGCAGCCAAACCTTATATATAGCCGAAGAGCTCTGTCTACCACACAATGCTTAAAGCTGTCCATAAATCTTATATTGGACAGGATATAATATACCATGACCTAATTTTAAAGGAGAAATAAAAACATCACTCAAAATAAGAGTCAGCAATTTTTTTTTCTTTTTCTTTCTTTTTTTTCTTTTTTTTGCTGATAAAAAAAGAGCCAGATAGTATTTTAGGCTTTGTAGTCTGTAAGGTGTCTGTTGTAATTGCTCTCATCTGCCATTGTGGCAAAACAGCCACAGACAATAAGTAAATGAATGGGTGTAGCTATATTCCAGTAAAACTTTATCTAGCAAAATAGTAGTGAGCCAGATTTGGCCTGTGACCATAGATAACCCAACCTTGGCCTAGAAGGAAATCTAAATCTCTCAAGCAATCAGAAAAAAGAACATGTATTTTCAAGAAAGTGTCAGATGTAGGTATAATGTGGTGGTAAATCTGGCACCGGTGTTCCTGCTTCCTTCTGGAGTGTGGTGTCCTCAATAAACATTTAAGTTAACCAAAGAAGATTATTTCCTTTATAATGATTCCATCTGGGGACAAGGGTCATCTCGGTGTCTTTTAAATTTGTAGATG